>NC_051183.1:4080716-4158453 GCF_013339695.2 Rhipicephalus sanguineus
GTTAATGATCGAAACATCACCTCCATACGTGGAGGATCTAAAGATTGATTGGTAACGCACAAGAACACGGATACGTAAGTTGAAAAGCCATACAAATATCGCGCAAATATCTGTTTATTAATGCACTCAGATGCAGTAATACCTATGAACATTTCAGTCGAAAAAGATCTCTTAAACAGTGAGGCAGCTGAAGAGCGTGTGGTAGTAAAACATTAAGCATTAAACTGCACATTTGTCAACAGACACGTGCCATAACGACGTGGCGCAATTCATGATCTAGCACGCAAGCTGTCATCGATAGGAATGCAATACTGTCGATATTCAGCTAAAAATGAGGTCGGTGTCAAATTCTGCCCAAAGAATGAGCACTGGGCGGCCTGCTCTTCACGTTGTCCTATTCGCTAAAAGAACGCTCGCTTTTTGAAGAGAAGCCGTGGTTGGTTTGCACCAGTATCACAGTGTAGGTCACCACTGATCCGGCCATCTGCAGTGAAAACAGTACACAGCGTACAGATCTTTCGTGCATTCATTTCAAATTATCTTGTAAGAGTTTACGAAAGAGATGAAACATAGGCGTCTGGAACGACCGAAAGGATAAGAAATTGCAGGAGAATGAAGGTAATTTAAAACATAAAAAAATTCGGCAGATCCCACGCACTGTGGGAATCGATGTAATGCGAAGCAGCCAGCAAACGGCTGCATACATCGCCTTGTTTGTCTTTGAGCCAAATGAAATCATTCATGCCATGGCATCTAGTCCACCATGTATCGCATGTTTGCCATGCACGCATGCATGCACAATCTAGTGTACACCATGCCAAGGAAACGCATATTCTGGTATATAAATGCATGACCTGTCGTTTATGTTCATCACGCACTCGTGTCATGCAATACCAATTTTGGTATATATCACGTTAACAAAACGGCCGGAAGCGCACCATGACAGTGGCATGTAAATCATACCGTACATGACATGGATAACATGATTCGCATGTTAAGACCTCTCATTTATGTTCGTCATACAGTCACATCGCGCAATACCGTCGTTTATGTTCATCACGCACTCGTGTCATGCCATACCAATTTTGGTATATATCACGTTAACAAAACGGCCGGAAGCGCACCATGACAGTGGCTTGTAAATCATACCGTACATGACATGGATAACATGATTCGCATGTTAAGACCTCTCATTTATGTTCGTCATACAGTCACATCGCGCAATACCAATTTTGGTGTATATCAAAGGAGTGAAAGGGCCGCGAGTGCACCATGAGTAGAGCATGTAAATCATGCCATACATGACATGAATATTATGGTTTTTCATGTTACCACCTGTCACTATAATGTTCACATAGTCACGTCGCGCAATACCAGTTTTGGTGTATATCAAGCTATCGAAACGGCTGCGAATGCACCATGAGCGTGGCATGTAAGTCATGACATACATTGTATACATGTCATAGTTTTCATGTTACCACCTGTCATTCATGTTCTTCATACAGCCACATCGCGCAATACCAATTTTGATGCATATCAATCTAGCGAAACGGCCACGACTGCGCCATGAGCATGGCATGTATATCATGTCGTACATTTCATGCATGTCATGATTATCATGTTACCACCTTTCATTTACGTTCGTCATACAGTGGCGTCGCGCAATACCAATTTTGGTGTATGTCAAGCAAGCGAAACGGCACGAGTGCGTTATGAGCATGACATGTAAATCATGTCATGCATGTCATGCATGTCATGATTTTCATGTTACCACGTCTCATTTACCGTCGTCGTACAGTCGCTTCGCGCAATAGCAATTTTGGTGTACATCGAGCCATCCCTTCCCCCAATGCAGGGTAGCATACCGGTCCTTCTAGACTGGTTAACATCCCTGCCTTTCCTTTCTCTCCTTCTCCTCCTCCTCCTCGAGCTAGCGAAGCGGCCGCGAATGCATCATGAGCGTGGCAATTAAATCATGACATAGATGACATGCATGTCATGGTTTTCATCTTACCAACTGTCATTCATGTTCTTCATACAGTCACATCGCGCAATACCAATTTTGGTGTATATCAATCTATTGAAACTGCCGCTAGCGCATCATGAGCGTGGCATGTAAATCAGGCCGTACATGACTTGCATGTCATGATTTTCAAGTTACCACGTCTCACTTACGTTCGTCATACAGTCGTGTCGCGTAACACCAATTTTGGTGTATATCACGCAAGCGAAACGGATGCGAATGCACCATGAGCGTGGCATGTAAATCATGACATACAAGTCATGGATGTCGTGGTTTTTGTGCTGCCACCTGTTATTCATGTTCTTCATAAAGTCACATCGCACAATACCAATTTTGGTGTATATCAATCTAGCGAAACGGCCGCGAGTGCGCCGTGAGCGTGGCATGTAAATCATGTCGTACATGACATGCATATCATGATTTTCATGTTACCACGTGTCAGTTATGTTCGCCAAACAGAAATGTCTCGTCATACTAGTTTTCGTATGTATTCCTTCATTTAAACGGCCGCGACGCCCCGAGACCACGTCATGTAAATCATGCTGCACATGACATGCGCGTCATGATTTGCATGTTAGGACCTGTCATTATGTTCGTCATGAACTCTTGTCACGCCGTACCAATTTTGGCATATATGAAATTAACGGAACGGCCGCAACAGCCCAAAGGCCGTGGAATGTAAATCATGCTGTTCATGACATGCGTGTAATGATTTTCATGATATGACCTGTCATTTATGTTCGTGATAAGGCCATGTTATGACACACCAATTTTGGTATACATCCGATTAACGGAACGGCCAGGGAGCCCAAAGGCCGTGGAATGTAAATCGTGCTGTTCATGACATGCGTGTCATGATTTTGATGATATGACCTGTCATTTATGTTCGTAATAAGGCCATGTTATGACACACCAATTTTGGTATACATCCGATTAACGGAACGGCCAGGAGAGCACAAAGTCGTAGGCGGCTAGATAGATAGATAGATACGCTCAAAGTCGCAGAAGTTCGCTAAGAAATGCTTGGCCTTTAAAAGAGGAGGGTATGGCTTACAGAGCGGGTTTCTAGCCTGCTATTTCTTACCAGGGTAAATGTAAAAAGGATGCAAAGGAACGCAGAAAGGTGGATGACAGGTGACTAGGTTGTAATGCAGCGAGTTAAGGCCGAGACAGACGGTACGATTTTCCATGCGATGCGACGTCCGACGCGGTGGTGGGGAAACCGCAATGGTGACCTTTCATAGCATCGGACAGCCACTATTCCGGCTGCCGCACCGCCGTGTCGGCCGTCGCATCGCATGGAAAATCGTACCTTCTGTCACGCGTTTTACGCCGCTGCAGACATGTTGTCTAATGCGCGCATGTGCACTGTAGATACACTACGCACAGGTGTCTTTAGTCACATATGTTCTAGAGACGAGCACTACCTCACTTTAAGGTTGGTAGCTGTTACTGCTATGAACAGACGTTCATGACATGGACGCCAAAAGAAAACGCGAACGCAAGGACGTGCTTGTTGCCCTTTCATCTTGCGTCCGGGTGTTGCACGGTTGCCTCATTATACAGTAAACACAGTGTGTTCACGGTTTGTACGTGCGCAGTCTCGTAAGTAGATTGTATGGTGTTGGCATTTATACATCGGCTAAAGGGAAAACTAAAGTATTACGCCACCTAACACAAGACGTCAGTGCTATCTCTTGCCAAAGTAAGTTTATTTGAAAAAAAAAAGAAACGAACAACGATTCAGACAATATTTCTTATTTAGCGCAAGAAACTTACGGAACAAGGACTAAAAGAATGCGACACACACAAGCGCTAACTGCCAACTGAATTTTTACCGTGAAGACTCATATTTATAATGGTAACGGTGTGCCACTCCGCTTCCACAAATCACGACACCCTAAAGTCATAATTCAAATAAGAAGATAGGAGCATCAGATACGTTCGGAACTAAAAACTCCTGCAGAATAGTTCGCCTGTCACTATCAGATGCGAATCCTAGATAGTACAATTCTTTCTTAGACAGGGCAATAGACGACACACTGATAAACTGGTGATCTACCTTGGCCATTTCTGCCGCTTCTATAATTTATCTTTCTTTTTTTTGGTAGGCATGAATGCAAATATGCGTCGAAAAAATAAAAATTCAGTTGGAAGATAGCTTTTGTGTGTTTCGCATTCTTTTCGTCTTTGTTCCGGAAGTTTTCTGCGCTAAAGAAGAAATCACGGATTACCAACTAGCCCGAACATGCACATTGCTAAGATGTAGACAAATGCAGCCTAGCAGTATAATTTCGCAAAACATTTGCATTAACTTTCACGTTTGTCAAAATCGAGTCGAGGTGAACAGCTAAGTTTCTGCGACGAATACATACTGAAACAAGGAGCCTCATGTCGATGTAGAAGAACTGGCCTCCCTTGAGACGCATACCTTCAGGGTCGACGCTGTCGTGCAAGAACTGGATCTGTAATTATCAATAATAATAATAATAATAATAATAATAATAATAACAATAATAATAATAATAATAATAATAATAATAATAATAATAATAATAATACTTTATTAACACTTGGCACAGTAACAATGCGATACAAAATTGGCCTGCTAAAGCCTCATTGGCCTTGAAGGGCAGAGCCGACAGACAGCAGACAACAGGAATTCATTTAACTAGGACCACTCAAATGCAGACACCTTTTTTTTCCTTTTCGATCTAGCTTTTCGCGCATACATGGAAACAATAGACGCGCGTGTACAGCAGTGCACGACGAAATAAAGCTGATGGTAATACATGTAACGTCACCTAGCCTTACATGAGTTGACCATTCGTACATGCTGTGGCATAAACACAATAATAGAACATGAGATTTGAATAATTGCATAGTTAATTGCTTTTATGAATCCGTCAGGACGTTCCCACCCATGACGCAATTGTTAAATCATTAGGCGTAACAAAACTTAACCATAGAGAGAGAGAGAGAGAGATAAAGAGCAGAGGAAGGCAGGGAGGTTGACCAGAAGGTAGTATCCGGCATGCTACCCTGCACTGGTGTTGGGGAATAGGGAGTTGAAAGAGAAAGAGAGAGAAAAATTAATAAGGGGAAAAAAACAATCACAACCACACACGCACACGGGAGCGTTCCACTCCCGAGTGCGTGTGTGGAAAAAAAAAAGAAACAGACATAAGCAGAGAGAAAAAGAGGTAGAAAAAACAGAGAGAAAGAGAGGAAGAAAGAAAGGGAAAGATAAAGAGAAAAAAAGGAAGGCGACCCAGCTACGCACTTCCTTGAGGCTTGGCCCCGCTATGCCGAAGGTGCCTTATTTTTTTAGAAAAAAAAATATTTTTTAAATAAGTATTCTTGCCTACCGTATCTAACATTCGAGTACTCTACAATTACGATTATATTAATAAAATAATAAATAAAATAAATAAATAAATAAATAAATAAATTTTATTATTTAATCCCGATATGTCTCTTATTAGGTTCATCAGGTTTGGTATCTGAAAATAAGGCTTCATGTTCTAGCGGGCTACGCCTTCAGGCGTTCCTTAACAGCAGCAGTGAATCAGCTTAGACTTGAACAAATCACGGCGAAACGCTGTTTGATACCATAATTTTGCAAGGTCGGCGAGCTGAGGCAATCACAAAGGTCAGAAGTAGGTGATGATTAGATGCTCATACTGAGTTCATCGCAAAAAGAAAATAAGAAAAGAAAGAAAGGCTGTGTTATAATAAACGCGCAGTGCAATTTTTTGCAAAATAACTCGTGAGGCGCTTAACGCAACCAAGACACATTGCTTCTTGTATTCAGACTGCATGCAGGTGTTACCTGTCTCAAGTATGTGTCCGTCACGTGCGCCAGAGCCGCATCTCTTGTCACTTCCTGAATGCCTCGAGCCTGCAGCATTCATAGTATTACGATCAGAAGAAAAATGTCCAAGAGAATCAGAAACCACGTGAAGAAAAAAATTGGGTGTCACTTTTCAGCGGTAAATTAGTCCTCATCGGCACTCGTATATGTCAGAGGTACAGGGTAATTCTTTTAGAAGTTAGCTATTTCATTGGCCCGTAGTTTTTTTTTTTTTTTTACAAAGTAACCAATTCTAATGCGGTTTGCGGCAACATTAAGGAAGGAATAAAATTTAATGTCCGGTACCGTTTTTGATGTGCGACGCTGAAAAAAAAAGAATAAGTAAGACATAACGAAAACCTCGAACTGCTATGCAAGGAGGGATGGCTTTCGCCGCCACTAGTGTCATTCGCACGCTGTCACACGGGAACGTTTAGTGACACTCGCTGCAAAGCGCACTTGCCGGCGAGTGCGTTCGCCAAACTCACTTCGCCGAGACGGAGTGTCTAGCCTCGATAGCAGTGGCTCGAAAATAAATAAGTTATTATCCGAAGCCGAGTTCATAGCATTTTTGAACTATCGTTTTCTTTATTAGGAATATTCTTGTGCATTAAAACATACTATAATACAAAAAACTACTTTGCTATTCTCGTTCACGGGCAGTTTACAGACACGACCGCCAGGGGCATGCCCAGCGCACGCCGTGCAATGGCTGCAGCCGCCGCGTTTGTACGTAAATTTTATTTTAAGGGGTGGTTATAGCTGTAATACAGTATTACTTAAGAAACATTGCCTGAAATAACAAATACCTGTTGTGCTACTTAAGTACCCATCGCCATTACAATCATTTTCAAAGTGCACTTCCCTTTCTCGTGTAGCAGCGCGCTGCCAAAGTGCCATTCTGGGGGCGTAAGTGCACTCGCTCAAAATTACACTAAACTTGCCAATGTGACCGGGGTATAAAACATTGTTAAAAACCCCTACTGCCATGCAGCATACCATACGTAACTAGTAAAAGTTTGTGACGGTTATAAACGTTTATAATCTGTTACCCTAGAGCAGGTGTTCAAAATGACCAACAGCATGTGGTCTCTCTTGTATGGAATTTCGCGGAATGTCGAGGTTTTCGGTGTTTTTTACTTATTCTTTTTTTTTTCAACGTTGCACATCAAAAAGCGGTACTGGCCATTAAATTGTATTCCTTCCTGAAGCCTTTGCCGCAAACCGCATTAAAGTAGGATAATGGGACAGTTCTAAAAGAATCACCGTGTGTAATTCCAGCTTTCAAAACTAGAACTACACCTTTTATGCTGGAATTGTGCGCTTGTACGTACGTTTCAACAAGTCTAGAACGACTGCTACTGGCAAGCGCAGATAAATCCTGATAATTGGGCTTGCTTGTTTCAGCAGAAAGAAATAATCCTTGATAATTGGGCCCCTTGTTTCCCTGCATATTTGTTTACTCGATGATCTTTTAACGTCCTTCTTTCTGCTTACTGCACACGGATTTTTTTATTTTAACGGCTAAGCTGTTTAAGCCGACCGTTAAAACATTGGTGTCCGGCAGAAAACCGCCTCGGTGGGTATGCGCCACAGGAATAGGGCAAGCCCCACTACTGAGTACAGCAGGTGCGAGCGTTGCCTCAAGACGCTGTCCGGAAAGAGACGGTGTTACGATCGGCCCCTGCGCCGACTAGCAAGCGGCGTCCCCTGTTCTTCGAACCGGGTGCCGAAGCGCTGCTTGCCTTGACAATGGTTCAAGCGCTTGAATTGCCCTCCCGAGATGGGACGTGAGGCGCCGTGCAGTCCGGCCTGTCCGAGTACGGCGAGACGACAGTAATGGTTTCCTGTCGCCAAATCTACCTTGACGAGACAGCGGCGTCCGCGCGGATGACAACCAGCCCCACAAATTGATCGACAAGGTGCTTCGGAGCTGCAGACCTTTTGTGTCCGAGCGTGGGACCCATCGCCCTACGGCCTTCACATGGCGGGGACCACATGTTACTCCCTTTGGTGCAAGAGCAGCAGAGTGCGGTGGCCACGCCCCAGTCGACGACGCTGACCTGGGCGAGTGTGGGTGGCACCCTCTTTAGTGTTCTGTGGGACGCGATTGGGCCGTCCCAACTTGCAGAAATTCCCCCATCTAGGGATCTGGGGAAAGAGACCCTTTAAAACGAGCCCCGCGGGCTCATTCGACGTGCAGTCGTCGTCATGTAGACACGAAATCCTCGTCCTGTAGGACAAAATCGTCATGTACAAACAAACTGCTCGCCCATGTAAATAAAACCTGTTAAGTTTGCCTTCCTCCAGCCTCTTCCTCCGGAGACTCTGGTGCCTCCAAAGGCCGGTCGCAACAACGGAAAGAGAAATAGACAATAGAGAGACAAAGAAAGAAAGAAAGAAAGAAAGAAAGAAAGAAAGAAAGAAGGAAAAGAACCAGAAAGAAAAATATAAACAGCGAAAAAGAGAAAGAAATAGATAGACAAAGAAAGAAACAAATACAAAGAAAGAGATACAAAAAAGAGATACAAGAAACAGAGTGAAAGAGAAAGCAAGAGAAGAAAGAGAAGAAGATGTTTAAATGACAAGAAGGGGGAGAGCTCGGCCTGGAAAGCGGGTTTCTAGCCTGCTACTCCTCACGGGGGAAAAGGGAAAGAGAGAGCTATGATGATAGCTGACTATGGTATGGCGCAATGAGTCACTGTACACTCTGTCCTGCGCGGGGACAGGACACGCGCTAAGGTGTTCGTGCCGCACATGCGCTAAAGACAAGCATCAAAAGCTGCCTCGCTTATAAAAATAAAGAGAAACAAGGAAGGTCTTCCTTCAGGCTTGGCATCACTAGTGGGAAGCTGCTATAATATGTAGCTTTTGTTAGCCCTCTGTTTTTCACTCCTTTCTAATTATTGAATGGTATGACATTTTATCTACAAAAACAGCTGCTCGAACGTCATAGCTTCAGTTGTCAAAAGCAAGTAAAAACGCCGTTGGGTCACTAACACGCGCGAGCACAGACTAGAGCGAAATGCATAATTACATCTCGGCGGATATGCTCCAGAACGTCATTGTGCTAGGTTATTGTAACCCGCCGTATACACATCGAGTCGGCAGCAACTAATCCAACGCAAGTTTCTCGAGGTAGTATTTACGCTACATAACACGTGCTTGAATCAGCACTACGTGACTTACAGTAGCTGATAGAATCAACCCACTTACCTCGCTACGCAATTCATGACTGATGACCGCTAAGTCCAGAAGCCGAAGAGCGCTGTAGCAGCTGTAAGACATTCCAAGCCATATTCTCACGTGGTAAGCTTCGTTTGTGAAAAGAGAGTACCAGGAGGTGCAATGAACCCATAGAAAACAGAGCGAAGATGCCACCACGGCTGGCTCCCAGATGGCATTAAGACGCGTTTTAAGCGTCCGTATCGTGGACAGGTTCTTACGAATGGTCTCAACTGCCAAAACATCTGTCTCATTGTCCGATCGCTGCTCCTCAACGCAGCGCTGGAATTCCCGCAAACGGCATTTCTGCGACCTCAAATAGTCAACCAGAACTTCAGAGACGCTGCTCATGACGATGTACATGAGACAGTCCCAGAAAACGAACACGAACTGGGATAGCAAACGAATGAGCAGAGCAGGAAGCGTGAGGCTTAATGCCCTTTCACCAACATTGAAGTGATTTGCCATTATTATGGCGACACACAGGCCCGTTACAATCGCACCTGACGCAGCGACACCCACTTTTCGTAAGGCCCGAAGGCATCTACCTCTCGTCCTACGCTGCCGAAGTGTACAATCGATACCGCTTGACGTTTCAAACGAGGCAGCTCTGTGGAAGAACTCTAGCATCTTCCTTGAACCGAGCATCATGCATAAGATGTTAACGATGCTCGTGAAAAAAGAGGAGATATGTACTGTCGTCATGAGCACGTCAGTGAAAAAGATCTTGAAGTTCGTGTAAGTGATTTTGTTAAAGATGATGGAGGTTTCAACGGTTATGACCAGCGCAAGCCAGGCTAGTGCGTAGAGCGTGTAAGGGCTTCGCCATGTTGCAGTCGCTTTGTCCAATGAGCTGTCGTCGAGATTGCGTATGAAGAAGCAGCCAAACATGGTGCAGGCTCTTGCGTACGGCGCAAAGCGCTGAATTATGAAACAGCCTTGCGTGGATTTCACCAAACCTCCGAGCCTCTTGGTTCGATTGGTGCGGAAGTTAATCTCCGACATGATAGAATCTGAAATAAAGTAAACATGCATGCCTGTTCACAATAGTATTTTTCATTTCTAGTAACTGCCGAAAGCAACAGAAAGCTTGATTTTAGGCTTTCTACATCTTGATTCGTTAATTTCACCCCAAAATAGGAAAATATAACAAGGAGTTTACCAAACAAGGGAAAGAGTTCTTGGCTTTCCGAAACTACTGCGAGTTCTTCGTTCCCGGTGCAGTACACATAATTTTGTAGACTGATCACATACTAATCAAATTTCACGTAATAATGATGAATAAGCTTGGAGAAGGGTGAAATACCTGGGGGTCCTTATATCGGGCGCCGTCTGCATCAGTAAAGGTACATGTGTCTCGCTGCGGTATAGCCCGATGGCTGTGGAATTGCAGTGCTGAGCTCGCGGTAACGGGCTTAACCTCTGCAGTGGCGTTTCGATTGTGGCCAAATGCAAAACCAGGCTTATACTTAGACCTATGCACATTTCATGAATCCCATGTAGTCAGAAGTAATCCGTAGTTCTCCACAACACCGTGCTACATGATCACATCACGAATTCGGCGCGTTGAGCTGAATAAGCTTTATTTGCCCAGCGGTTGTTACTTGTGCCCGGGGCTAGGCTGCCAATGGTCCACCATTCGAGGAACATGTTCCGAGGTACCCCCGGCGATGGCCCTGGCCCACTGGACAGCCCAGTCCTGGTCTTCGGCGGCCTCGCTAAGGAGGGCTGCTTACCATCGCTCAGCCAGGTGCCCCGCTTCAGAGGGTACTGCTACAGTAGTCTTCCCCCTTCCCCCTGGCCTATCTTTCTCGTTCCTTTTGCACTCCAGGCACGTAACATTTCATTACTGCTTCGCATATTTGGGTAATAAACCCTTCACGTTTATTTGTTTGGCGATCACCGATGCGTTCTCCCTGTCGCTACATTTATTATAGATTTCCAATTCATACGACTAGTCAACAGAGACAGGTGTCTGCCAAGTGTGTGGCATATTATAAATCTACAAACAAGACATTCGTTGATAGTATTTTCGTTGTGGGCCGCCAATTTTCTTCTCAATGTGGTTGGATGCTTTGTAATAAGCGACAAGGATAACTGGCTTACACGTTGGTCGATATTACTAGCGATCCAATATGCTTCCCAAATTTTTCGCGTAGTCTGATAATGGTGCAAAACGGACTGGCTGCACACTATGGATACCCTCGGTGATTGTGTCTCGTCAAACCAGCATTCAAGTTTATGAATCATAAAATACCAAGGAGTCCAACTGTCAATCATACTTCTTTGGTTGTTTACTTCATAAATAGGGCATTGTTTTTGAAAGAAAGAGGTCTGAATCGGTGCCAGTCTCTACATAGGCCACGTCTCTAGGTATCAAACGCAGGACACATGATCAACGAAAAGGACACATACAGCTTTATGCACGAAGAGGTTGTTACTTACGTTTTCTAGGGTTATGTTCTGCATTCGCAAGGGTATGCTTAAGTGAGTCCTTTCGGATTGACGACTTCTTCCCGTATACGAGCCGTCACATTTTATTTTCCGTTGCGTAGGTCAAGACGCGATAGACGTTTTTCGATATCGATTTCACCTTAGCAACAATGCTGCCGGAAATGAGTGAGAAACAAACATCTGTGGGTATAGTGAAACAGCCCGCTAATGTTTAACATCGAGCAACAGTAAATACAAGTGCATGCGAAGACGACATTGAAACCTATTGGCCACGCAAAGAGCCACTCCGCGAGAACGTGTCAACTTCTACGTGAATGAACGAAAGCAATCGCAAGAACAGCAGGAAAGCCGATAATGACTTCTCGGTGCTTCTCGTGTGTTTCGAAAGGAAATTAAACCAAAGAGAATGGTAAATTTTCAGTTCTCGGGTAGGAAGTGTGAAGAAACTTGCATCATGCGACTTCGTAAAAAATTTATGGCTGCAGCAGAGGTCGGCGGACTGTAGGTATAAATGATTCTCTCTCCAACAGCCCTTTCTATTTTTTTAAGCTTACCTTGAAAGAAAGAAAGCGCAACTGGAGAAAGGACGATTGATGCCTACAATACAGGTTTTGGTGCCAAACGTATATGCAAAACTTGTATGAAGATGCCAAAGTTACATGAAGTAAAGGCGCTAAGGACACCACAATGTCCGAACAGTGGTAACACCCTGAGACTGCGCCATTTTGTCGATTGTTCTCAGAACGATACATTTTTTAACTTAATTTTATTCTTTGCTTGCAGCGCTAGTCTAGGTTCAAAGGAGTGGTTATATATTGTTCTATATTTGAAGTACAACCGGTATGTTGAGTTCCTGCATAGCGACGAGTTACGAGTGGTCGTTCACGTCCTTTTGTTCACCATGCTACCGCCAGTCCGAGAAGAGATGTCGTCATTGGTCTGCACCAGAATGACAGTGTACGTAATGACTGAGCCGGCTATCTGCAGGAGGGGAAAGACAGGCAAGCATTACTCGTATTGGTTCAGCACACATTTATATGCCAAATATGCAAGACCATGCCGTTCACTTTCGAGTCATTTCCCAACCAGATATGAGTCTGTCGAATGTTCACCTTTGAAACTAAGCACAAGGGCATGCATGATATAGCGTATACGTTGTTTCATACTGTGTTGTTCCACATGTTCCTGCGAATAGCCATGAAAGAATCCGTAAACACGGGGTGGGTGCTCGAGCCGACGTTTCGACAAGTGGACTTGTCTTCTTCAAGGCTCGAACTGGTTCCAGCCTTGTCGAAACGTCGGCTCGAGCACCCGCCCCCTGTTCACGGATTTTTTCATCGCAAGCTTGCAACTTCCCCTTCCTGCCATTTTTTGCGAGTAGCCATGAAGCACACAAGCGCTGCTTATCCACTCATAAGCTTATACTCCTTAATTTATTCTCATGTGGTAATCAAAGCAAGAAAATACTTTCTTTATGATAGCCGTCTATGATTAAACACAGGCAGACAAGATAATGCTCGAATTCTCACGACTTTGGTTGCCGCAAGGCAAACAGCAGTAAATCATTCTGAAATAATACTTCACTAAAGCTCTATTGTCCGAACTTATTCCACTTCTACTGTTTATTCCACTAATTTCAGAATCCCAACAACGTGACTTAATTATATTAAAAGAGATTTAAGGCCACAACGGCCAGCTAGCACCGACCAACATTGCAAGCCAACAAAACAAATTATTTCGACGCTGGAAGTTAATATATAATTTCGTGCACTTCCCGTAATAATTCTGTTGCCTTTCTTTATTGCTCAGTTAGGCAGGTGTAAACTGCATGCATACGTTTTATTGAAATGCCGTAGTTTTCATACACTTTTTTAGGAAACATGCACGGCACAAATCACTGATCCCATTTCTCTCGGTTCCTTTGCATGTTCACATTTCAAATGCGACAAGCCTGACAAAATTAGCGAACATTCTTGGAATATTTTTAACAGCAGATGAAAACATTTTAAAATCTTTTAGAATCAGGTTCAAGCCGACCGTTAGTCTGTGCAGACCGAACAGAAAACTGTCATCCTAATGAACCGGCACGCGCTTTCTTCGTCCTCTCCGACCTCGTCTGCCTCGCTCCCAGATCACGTGCGCCGATTTGTCCGGCGTGAGATGCAATAACTTTGATGGGTGAGCGAACAACTACAGAGAAAGAGAGAGAAAGAAATAGAGAGAAAGAAAGGGAAGAAAGTCATGAAAAGATAGAAAGACATAGAAATAAATCAAACAGAAAGAAACAGACGCAAAAGATATATAGAAAAAAAGAGAAAGCAAGGCAAAAATAGAAAGAAAGGGAGAAAAAGAGAGAATCAAAGAAAGAGAGAGAAAGAGAGAAAGAGAAAGAAAGGTAAAAAGAGCGCGAAATTCTCTTTCGCGCTCAATATCGCAATCGATAGAAAAAGGCATGAAAAAAAAACACAGATAAAGAAGAGATAGAAGACGCAGAGAGAGAAAGAGAAAGTAAGTGCGGAAGAAAGAAAGAGAAAAATAAAGAGAAAGAAGGCAGGGTGCCCAGCTCCGCTCTTCCTTCAGTATTATGAAACCGTTAAGCGCACAAGGACGGGAACAAGAAGACACACAGAGCGCTCTGTGTGTTTTCTCTCTTCCAACTGTATAAAGGTTCACAGGCTATATATAGTGTTCTGTAACAAATAGATATCATCAAAGTCGCGACATCCTCCCGACTTCTCATACAAGCAGCTACTTACCGAAATAAGAAGGCTCTTGTCCAGATAGAAGAACTCGGCCCCACTTAGACGCATGGCTTGAGGGTCGATACTGTCGTGCAGGAATTGCATCTGCGTGTGGGTAATGATGGGTATCGCTCTTCAAAACTCGAGCTACGCCAAACGTACGCACGTACACATGGGCGTGCGCATAGGCGGGGCAGAAGGAGGGGTGCCCCCTCCCCTCCTCCTCTTATACCTTGTCCTTCGGAGTGGGCTGGTTGGTACATGGTTAAGACGGCGCTAGACAAGGGACAGGCAGGGCGCTGAACAAGCAACCACTGGTTTATTACTAGGATATGCAATAAACAAGCGGTTGTTAGTTCAGCCATAGAGTTTCGTATAGATACACTAGAGAGAACTCTGGCGCTAGTGTCTATGGGAGCTGCAACGCATGGCGCTTCAGCCAGCATGGGAATGATGGGTAGTACACGGATTTGTCTAAACTTCGTTTTTTCGACTCCGTTCGGCTCCGGGTCGCCTGCATCCGCTTTGTCGCAAAACGAAGTTCAGCAAAAGTCAGCAGTTCCACTTCACCACTTTAACTTTTTTATGCTCACCAATTCAAGTGGTAGTCTACCACTATCCCTCAAGAGGAAGGTATATAACAGCTGCATCTTACCGGTACCTACCTACCGAGCAGAAACCTGGAGACTTACAAAGAGGGTTCAACTTAAATTGAGGACGACGCAGCGAGCGATGGAAAGGAAAATGATACGTGTAACCTTAAGAGAAAGGAACAGAGCAGAGTGGGTCAGGGAACAAACGGGGGTTAAGGATATCATAGTTGAAATCAAGAAGAAGAAATAGATATGGGCCGGGCACGTAGCACGTCGGCAGGATAACCGGTGGTCATTAAGGGTAACTGACTGGATTCCAAGAGATGGCAAACGCGTGAGGGGGAGACAGAAAATTAGGTGGGTAGATGAGATTAAGAAGTTTGTAGGTATAACGTGGCAGTAGAAAGCACAGGACCGGATTGATTGGCGGAACATGGGAGAGGCATTTTCCGTGCAGTGGGCGTAGAGGCTGATGATGAATTCAAATATCTGGTCACGAAGTTCCCAACAATTCATTCTTTTATCCGAAAGAAAACCAAAACACAGCAATAAACAAAGCCACAAGTGCGTTCGAAGCCCGCAAGTACGAAAACTAGGCAATTCCGTGTACTACCCATCATTACCATGGTGGCTGAACGCTCTCAGCGCCAGAATCCACTCTAGTTAATTTTAGGAAACTCTGAGTTCAGCGCCCTGTCTGTAGTTCTTTCACCGCCCCGTGTCTGGCGCTGTTTGTTCCCGCCAGGTACAGAACCTGCCACCTTCGGATAGGTGGTAGGTTCTGTCCCTGCCGGCGGCAAGTTGTCTTTTCGCCCACTTTGCTTTCTTCACATCTATAACATAATTACTACAATACATTTAAAACAGTACAATTAACACCCCCTATACATTCATTGGCTTCTTTATACGTTGGTTTTCCTTAAGGTTAAAATAAGGATTGACTTTTAGGAAGGTGGCGTATTAGGTCAATTGGTAAGGAGTCACAAATGTTCCTCCTGGATATTTTTGTAAACTTTCGGATGTTGCACGTTTAGGTTCTATACCCGCCGTGGTTGTTCAGCGGTTATGGTGCTAGACTGCTCACTCGAAGGTCGCGGGATCGAATCTCGGCGGCGTCGCCCGCAATTCGATGGGGGCAAAATGCTAGAGGCCCGTGTGCTTAAATTTAGGTGCACGTTAAAGATCCCCAGGTGTTCTAAATTTCCGGAGCCCTCCACTACGGCGTCTCTCATAATCATATCGTGGCTTTGGGTCGTAAAATCTTCAATATTATTTATTGCTTCCAAATGAAAGACCATACTTCCTGCGCATCATCAGGAGTCCCAACGCACTGTCACGACCCTGAGCTAAGGTTATCGCCATAAAGTCCCAAAAGAGCCAGTATCGGAATTGCTCGTCATCACTACGGTTACTTTGTTCTATTGGATAAATATATTTGGCCTTCTCATGGTGTTTGCGCTCTATGCTGACAATAACAAACACGATATAACCCCGAGTCTCCGATAGAAGACACGTAACCGGTCTTACTACGCTTACGTGTAAGAAAAGAACACAGAAATAAAAAAATATATATAAATAATGGCTGGAGAAAGATTCCCTGTAAACATTGATCTAAGCGAGGAACATTGTTACTCCCATGCCCGCGATTGCTACTTAAACATCGCATAATTTTTTGGTTACCAGAATCTCTTTTTCTTAGGGCACCTTTATCTAAATGGCCACGAAAACGACCAACCTGCTGCACGGAGCTGTCTGACGCTTGACCAAAAGTTGCATTTATAGCCGCATTTTGAATGTTTTTAGCCTGAAAAGAAGTATTAACAAGCGTTGTACGATATCTAAAACATTACTGCGCTCAGTATAAAAACTGGAAGGCGCTTAGTGTATAACATAACAAAAGCCTTAAAGGGGTCATGAAGCACCCCTTGGGCTTGTTGAAAAAACACATCCTGCGGAAAGCTGACACGGCTATGAACTGCTCAGCCAAATATTGCAGTCGTGCGCGCCGCCTAAAGGCTACAAGCGGAACGCGAAGTTGCTGTTTTAAATGCGAAGCATTTCTTAGCGAACTTCTGCGACTTTGAGCGTATCTATCTATCTATCTATCTATCTATCTATCTATCTATCTATCTATCTATCTATCTATCTATCTATCTATCTATCTATCTATCTATCTATCTATCTATCTATCTAGCCGCCTACGACCTTGTGCTCTCCTGGCCGTTTTGTTAATCGGATGTATACCAAAATTGGTGTGTCATAACATAGCCTTATTACGAACATAAATGACAGGTCATATCATGAAAATCATGACACGCATGTCATGAACAGCATGATTTACATTCCACGACCTTAGGCTCTTGCGGCCGTTCCGTTAATTTCATATACACCAAAATTCGTACGACGTGACAAGAATTCATGTCGAACATAATGACTGGTCCTAACATGCAAATCATGACGTGCATGTCATGTGCAGCATGATTTACATGACATGGTCTCTGGGCGCTCGCGGCCGTTTACATGAAGGAATATATACGAAAACTGATATGACGAGACATTTCTGTATGAAGAACATAACTGACTCGTGGTAACATGAAAATCATGTCATGCATGTCATGTATGACATGATTTACATACCACGCTCATGGCGCACTCGCGGTCGTTTCGCTAGATTGATATACACCAAAATTGGTATTGTGCTATGTGACTGTATGAAGAATATGAATAACAGGTCGTAGCATGAAAACCATGACATCCATGACATGTATGTCATGATTTACATGCCACGCTCATGGTGCATTTGCGGCCGTTTCGCTTGCATGATATACACCATTGGTATTCCGCGACATGACCGTATGAGGAACGTAAGTGAGAGGTGGTAACATGAAAATCATGACGTGCAAGTCATGTACAACCTGATTTACATGCCACGCTCATGGTGCGCTAGCGACCGTTTCAGTAGATTGATATACACCAAAATTGGTTTTGCGCGAAGTGACTGTATGAAGAAGATGAATAACAATTGGTAAGATGAAAACCATGACATGCATGTCATGTATGTCATGATTTACATGCCACGCTCATGATGCATTCGTGGCCGCTTCGCCAGCTTGATGTACACCAAAATTCGTATTGCGCGTAGCGACTGTATGACGAACGTAAATGAGACGTGGTAACACGAAAATCATGACATGCATGACATGTGCGACATGATTTACATGTCATGCTCATGGCGCACTCGTGGCCGTTTCGCTTGCTTGATATCTACCAAAATTGGTGTTGTGCTATGTGACTGTATGAAGAACATGAATAACAGGCGCTGGCATGAAAACCATGACATATATGACATGTGTATTATGATTTACATGCCTCGCTCATGGTGCACTTGCGGCCGTTTCGCTGGCATAATATGCACCAAGATTGCGTGACACGACCGTATGACGATCGTAAGTTAGAGGTGGTAACATTGTGGCATACTTTTCTTCTTCTTCTGGCACGACGCACTTGGGACATAAACTAGTAGTGGGTAGTCTACTGAGGAGAAAGAAGAGGTAGTTGGAACAATGGCGGAGATACATTAATAAACCGCGCTGTGTTTTCGGAACCGCGTTTCAGAGTGCTATATTTATTGGTGACCCGGACTACGAACGCGACCTTCCATGGAGCAGCGTGAGCATCTCGACGGCCTCAGCCCTGGTACCGCTGCCACTGCACCTGGCCATGTACCCTCTTCGGGTGTTGTTGGAGGTACTACTACCATAACGCTACCACAGCTGTGGCTTGCCGATCCCTCCATATGGTTCATTCAAGTCGAGAACAAGTTCCGCATTCATCGCATCACCTCAGAAGTTCGCAAGCATGAGATCCTCGTTGAAGCGTTGCCGCCACAGGCAATGGCCGAAATACGCGACATCCTCGTGGGCCCGCCTGGTGACACTCCATATACGACAGTCAAACAGGCTCTTCTTCACCGACTCGTTCCGCCTAAGCATCGGCGCATTCAGCAACTTTTGTGCAACGAAGAGCTCGGGGACCGCCGTCCCACACAGTTTCTACGTCACCTGCAGCACCTGCTTGGGGACCAGCCGCACGGTTTGGAAACATCCATACTACGTGAGTTGTTTCTACAGCGTCTTCCACCTACCGTGCGAATGGCTCTTGTCCCAGCTCAGGATAAGACGCTGTCGGAGCTGGCAGAAATGGCCGATGACATGATGGACGTTGCTCCGGCAGTCATAAACGCTGCCCACACCTCTCCGATTTCCGAAGCAGATTCCCTTCGAGAAACGGTAAAAGATCTCGCAGCTGAAGTCGCCAACTTGCGTCTGCAATTGCTGAGCATTCGCAACTTAAATGACCAGCCTCGTCCATACCGACCATCTCTCACGTCGCCTGCTCCGCAACGGCCCCGCCACCAGCCCGAGCACCGCTTTTCACCGCGGAACACATGCTACTATCACCGGCGTTTTCGTGCCGCGGCTCGCAGATGTGTGCCACCCTGCTCATGGCGCATGGGAAACGCTCCGGCCGATCGTCAATAACAGCGGCGGGCGATCAAGGCCAAGCATCAAGCCGCCTCTTCCACATCACCGACAGAACCACAGGTCTTCGCTTGCTGGTGGACACTGGAGCAGAAGTCAGCATAATTCCAGCGTCCAAAACTGACCGGCGTCTCCGCGAGAAGTCAACTCCTTTACAAGCGATCAATTCTTCGGTCATCGCAACTTACGGACAGAAGTCTCTGACCCTTGATCTCGGTCTCAAGAGGAAACTGCAGTGGTTATTTTGGATAGCAGACGTACGCTACGCAATCTTAGGCGCCGATTTCTTAAGGCATTTTCATCTGCTCGTAGATATGAACCGCTGTCGCCTGGTGGATAGCTATACCGGCTTATCGGTCAATGGTTTTCTGTCACGCGCTACGGCCCTAAACCCCACTTTCGTGAAACCGCCTACGTCACCATATACAGCTCTGCTCAACGAGTTTCCGGAGATTACAACGCAGTCTCCAATGGATAAGACCCCCAAGCACACTGTGACCCACTGCATCGTAACCACAGGCCCACCGGTTCACTGCCGCCCTCGCCGACTTGGCCCTGATAAACTTCGCATTGCTCGCAACGAGTTTGAGCATATGTTACAGCTGCAGATCATTCGTCCGTCATCAAGCTCGTGGTCGTCGGCGCTACACATGGTTCCCAAGAAGAACAATGACTGGCGGCCCTGTGGTGATTATCGGGCTCTCAATGCAGTCACCGTTCCAGATCGATACCCGTTACCCAATATTCAGGACTGTACTGCCTTTTTAACCGGCACAACAGTATACTCGAAGATTGATCTCGTGAAAGCTTATCACCAGATCCCCGTTGAGCCTTCTGACATTCCCAAAACTGCAATAATTACCCCATTTGGGCTCTATGAGTATTTACGAATGCCCTTCGGTTTGAGAAACGCAGCTCAGACATTTCAGCGTTTTATAGACGAAGTCACAAGAGGCTTGCCGTTTTGTTTCGCCTATATCGACGATCTTCTCGTTGCCAGCAAGGACGCTGAAACGCACAAGGCACATCTACGTGAGCTTTTCACTCGACTGCGTGATTACGACCTTGTCATCAATGTAGAAAAGTGTCAGTTTGGAGTCTCGGAGATAGCATTCCTCGGACATCAGATCACTAAAGATGGCATCACTCCTCTACCTGACAAGGTTCAAGCTATCCTCGAGTACCCGCCTCCCACGTCCATACGTAGTCTGCGACGTTTTTTCGGACTCGTCAATTTTTATCGCCGCTTCATCCCTACATGCTCTACACTGCTGCAGCCTCTGGAAGCACTACTCTCGACTTCTCAAGCCGAGTCAGCCGCACTTCCCTGGGACACGGTCGCGGATCAAGCTTTTGCCGCCGTTAAGACCAAACTCGCCCAGGCCACCCTCCTGCATCACCCTTCACCAACTGCTCCCACTAGCCTCATGGTGGACGCTTCTTCAGAAGCAGTTGGAGCCGCTCTTCATCAATGGATCAATGGTGCATGGGCTCCAATTTCCTTCTTCTCCCGCAAGTTACGCGACACTGAGCGCCGATACAGTACTTTCGGACGGGAACTCCTCGCGGCCTACCTTGCGGTGAAGCATTTCAGGTACTTCCTTGAAGGGCGACAATTTGCCATTCTTACCGACCACAAGCCACTTGTTTCGGCTTTACGTTCCTGCAGTGCCACGCACACTCCTAGAGAACTTCGGCACCTTGCTTTCATTGCCGAATTCACCACAGACATACGTTATGTAAAAGGCAGTTTTAACAGTGCAGCGGACGCTCTCAGTCGTATTACCATCAATGCCACGACAGGCACCACCGACCTTTCATTGTCTTCGCTCGCGGAGGCACAGGCATTAGACGATGAGCTTCCACGACTCCGATACTCTACTTCCCTCCGACTGGAACAAGTCAACTTTCCCGACGACGACGTTACGCTCTGGTGCGATGTTTCACACAACTGCACTCGTATCTATGTTCCTTCACAGCTGCGTCGTGCTGTTTTTGACACCCTCCACTCCATCTGCCATCCAGGCGTAAGAGCTACGCAACACCTGGTCACTGAACGCTATGTCTGGCCGCGCATACGCGCTAACATTCGTGACTGGGTTCGCACTTGCACAGCGTGTCAGCGTATCAAGGTACAACGGCACACCAAGCCTCCATGGGGAAAATTCCCTCTCCCTGATGCACGTTTCGACACCATTCATTTGGACATTGTCGGGCCTTTACCTCCATGT
The DNA here is from genome assembly GCF_013339695.2 of Rhipicephalus sanguineus. Classification (NCBI taxonomy): domain Eukaryota; kingdom Metazoa; phylum Arthropoda; class Arachnida; order Ixodida; family Ixodidae; genus Rhipicephalus; species Rhipicephalus sanguineus. The sequence goes on from NC_051183.1 coordinate 4,102,378, forward strand.
CGGGGAAATACGTATTTGCTTACGTGTATTGACAGGTACACTAGGTGGCCTGAAGCAGCTCCAATGCCTGACATCACGGCAGAAACAGTTGCTCGTACCTTTCTTGCTACCTGGATTAGCCGTTTCGGTGTACCATCAACGGTGACTACCGATCGAGGCAGACAGTTTGAGTCAGCGCTTTTCACCTCTGTCACATCTCTACTGGGTTGTGCGCGTATTCGCACAACTGCGTATCATCCAGCATCAAATGGCTTAGTGGAGAGACTCCACCGTCATCTAAAAGCAGCACTCGCCTCGCAGCCTCACGCCGAAGATTGGGTATCACACCTCCCTATCGTGCTTCTCGGCCTGCGTTCAACACTTCGGCCAGAACTTGCCTGCTCTGTAGCCGAGATGGTTTATGGCTGCACACTCCGTTTGCCTGGTGACCTCGTCAGCCCCGTTACTACGCAGAGTGTTTCGGATCCATCTTCTTTCGTCCAGCGTCTGCGGGTCTTCATGCAAAACTTGCGCCCATCACCAACTTCAGCTCATACTAAGAACGACGTTTTTCTGCCGGCAAACCTACAGACATCTTCACACGTTTTTGTTCGTGTCGATGCGTCTCGCCGTGCTCTTCAGCCTCGCTATGACGGTCCTTTCCCAGTCATCAAGCGTTCTGAACATCATTTTACAATCCTGCGTAATGGGCATGAAGACACAGTCAGCATTGAAAGGATCAAGCCGGCACCCATTCTGACAAGCTCAGTCTGACCATTTTTTTTCTTCAAGTGCCCACGGCCACTTGTCTGCAGGGGGGGCCTATCTGTGGCATACTTTTCTTCTTCTTCTGGCACGACGCACTTGGTACATAAACTAGTAGTGGGTAGTCTACTGAGGAGAAAGAAGAGGTAGTTGGAACAATGGCGGAGATACATTAATAAACCGCGCTGTGTTTTTGTAAACAGCGGCGACAGGGCGCGGCACGTTTTCTTGATTTACTGAGCGAGTGTTCTCAACTCTTATCTGTGGCATACTTTTCTTCTTCTTCTGGCACGACGCACTTGGGACATAAACTAGTAGTGGGTAGTCTACTGAGGAGAAAGAAGAGGTAGTTGGAACAATGGCGGAGATACATTAATAAACCGCGCTGTGTTTTTGTAAACAGCGGCGACAGGGCGCGGCACGTTTTCTTGATTTACTGAGCGAGTGTTCTCAACTCTTCGTCCCTTTTCAGGGCATTGGGGTTTGTGTGTGCCCACATGTTTCGACGGGATTCGAACGGCGTAGGCTCCCGCGTTTCAGAGTGCTATAACATGAAAATCATGACATGCAAGTCACGTACAACCTGATTTACATGCCACGCTCATGGTGCGCTAGCGGCCGTTTCAGTAGATTGATATACACCAAAATTGGTATTGCGCTAAGTGACTGTATAAAGAACATGAATAACAGCTGGTAAGATGAAAACCATGACATGCATGTCATGTATGTCATTATTTACATGCCGCGCTCATGATGCATTCGCGGCCGCTTCGCTAGCTTGATGTACACCAAAATTGGTATTGCGCGCAGCGACTGTATGGCGAACGTAAATGAGACATGGTAACATAAAAATCGTGACATGCATGACATGTACGACATGATTTACATGTCATGGTCATGGCGCATTCGTGGCCGTTTCGCTTGCGTGATATACACCAAAATTGGTGTTGCGCGTCGCGACTGCATGACGAACGTAAATGAGAGGTAGTAACATGGAAGCATGACATGCAGGTCATGTGATTTGCAAGCCACTCATGATACATTCGAGGCCGTTTTCCTAGCTTGATATATACCAAAATTGATATTGCGCGACGCGACTGTATGACGAACATGAATAACAGGTGGTAACATGAGAACCGTGACATGATGTCATGTATGTCATGATTTACATGCCGCGCTCATGGTGCATTCGCGGCCGTTTCGCTAGCTTGATATACACCAAAATTGGTATTGCGCGAAGCGACTGTATGACGAACGTAAATGAAAGGTGTTAACATGAAAATCATGACATGCATGTCATGTATGGCATGATTTACATGCTATACTCGTGGTCCACTCGCGGCCATTTGGCTAGCTTGATATACACCAAAATTGATACTGCGCGATGTGACTGTATGACGAACATAAATGAGAGGTCTTAACATGCGAATCATGTTATGCGTGTGATGTACGGTATGATTTACATGCCACTGTCATGGTGTGCTTCCGGCCGTTTTGTTAACTTGATATATACCGAAGTTGGTATGGCAGGACTCGATTGCGTGATGAACATAAGCGACAGGTCATGCATTGTATATACCAGAATATGCGTTTCATTGGCATGGTGTATACCAGATTGTGCATGCATGCGTGCATGCAAAACATGCGATATATGGTGGACTAGATGCCATGACATGATTTCATTTGGCTCAAAGACAAACAAGGCGATGTATGCAGCTCTTTGCTGGCTGCTTCGCATTACATCGATTCCCACAGTGTGTGGGATCTGCCGAATTTTCTCAGCCGCCCTCTTTTCAAACAGAGGCCGGTTCTCACTCTCGTCGGTGGGCGGGGCGTCTGCCGATTGACGTCGCGATCTGCATCGCCGCGTCGCAAAAGACATAGCATCCTCATTGGCCGATAGCCGATAATCGAGAGCGGAGTTCGAATCAGGTGCGCTTCTTGCCACGGGGTGTCGCCACTTGCCGGCGGCGCACACTCCTCAGTACACGGTAGCCGCACTCGCGCACGCGAATCACAGCGGGAGAGCGATCGCGTTTCATGAAGCGCGCTGACGTAACTTCTTTCCCCCGTGCCATCCCTCCCCGTGTAGCTTCCAGTGCGCTCGTCGGCACGAGAAAAGAGAGCGCTGAGAGCGTGCGCCTAACCCCCGTAACTCCGCTCATTCCTGACGGATTCGAGAAATGTTTGCGGCAATCGATTCGGGAGGCAGTAAACTCCGATACTGAGGTCATTAGATCATTACTTGGTCATCACTTGGAAAAGTGGTTCATGACCCCTTTAAACAAAACAAACCAAACCTTATAAGTTTACAGGAAATGTTATAAAAAACGACAAAATTCCACTATGAAGACAGTACGCGAGTCACGTAGTCCATTACAAAAGCACTTTACCCTAACAGATAGGGACCATAAGAAAATGGACGAAGGAAACACAGCGCCGACCAAAAGTAAAAATATATTCTTAAAAATGATAAACCTACGCCAGGCGTATGGCCAATCATTCATTCAGCAAGTTCGACGTTACGTATCACTCTCTTGCAAGCAGTCGTCATTCGAGAGTCACCTGAACTTCAACCTAGCTTGCAAAATTCGTGGCGTGATACCACGCTCTCTTCGCCTACAAAGACTTTTGCCTACAAGGGTTGGAACGAGCGTCATCATGAAAGCGGAGCGCCAGCTATTGCAGGCAAGAATTTTGGATTGCAGAGCCAGAATCAGGTACTTAGAAAATGAAGCCTTTTTTTGCACTACGCCGTATCGAATTCGTGTGTCCCGAAGATTTTGCACGTATACAGTTGCATACGAATTTCGACGCCAACATTCAAAGTCGCCGGTGCGAAGTATCGCACGAGAAGAAGCTAGAGAGATTATCCCAAATTCCATACGGAACTGGAAATTCCGGGAAGGCAACTGTGTTAAACCTTTCGTCTTACATGCCGAACAAAAGTGAAGTCGCTGTCCTCAACCTTGGTCTGAACTTCAACGCTGACGCTTGTCACTTGTCCCGTTAATCGGGTTGGCAATCGCCGGGCGGATTCTAAGGGCTGGCGTCACGGCCCTCCGAAAACGCACCACGAAAGCGCGGACAATTTAAAGTTGGTCCTTTGGTGCGCCAGCGAACGCCGGTTGTGGTCCAAAGACCGAGTCAGAGCCGAGAGTCGACAACACAAACGAAACGAAATATATTCTCAGTTAAGGCAATACAAATAACACAAACACGTGCACACTCGGCTGGTACCAGTTACAGCTTCACAATATAACTCAGATGGTGTTTACACAACGGGAGCTAAACAAACAGATCACACGCTACAAATGCAATCGCATGCATTACAACTATTCAACGACAGTTAAAGTCCTGAATAGATAATGGCGTATCCAGTCCACAATACTTAGACGGTAAACGAATGCTTCTCTTCAAGGAAACACTCACGCCAGCTCCAGCGTTGATCGTCGTAGCTCAACCGTCGTCGTGACTTGTCACGGCTCACACGGTGTCGTCATCGGATTCTTCCAAATCGACGATCGACTGACCGCACACCATCATAAACACGTCTTCTTTGGCTAACGAAGCCACACCGGCCACACTTAGCGTAAATTCACCATCACCGGGCCACTCCTTCACTCACTCCTCTCTCGACCCTCTCACTGCCGTCGATTGCACGCTTTTATCCCTTCTCCCCCGGTTTCTAGAAGCGTCGGGATGTTTCTTCTGCGTGCAGTACAGCTAAGCCTGGGGAAAGGGCGAGAGCTTTCTCGTAGGTTCGAATCGCGGCGGCATCGCTCGCGGATGCGTCCCCCCTTCCTTCTAGAAACATCCAGGATTTGCCGGGCGTTTGATCGCGTCGTCTGCGCCTGGCTCGATTGGGTGAGGAGGATGCGGCGCGCCGGCGTCTTTTGATGCTTGTTTTTCGTCTTTTCGCGCTTCTTGGCGAGTGGTTCGCGCCGTTCTCTCTCGTAGCAGTTTGAAAGCGGCCTCGCGCGCGCTTTATAACCCGCTAAATTGCGACAACGCTGCAAGTGACCACAGGAAGTTAGTCTGTGCCGTGGAAAATGCCGTCAGTCCAGTAGATGCTACCTGAAGGGATGAAGCCCGCACGCGTGCCGTGACCTTGCTGTCACCACGTCTACGGAAACAACCCTCTCCTTTGTCCTTGAAAGACCGTGAGGCCGTCAAATCCTTACGCAATAACGAGGAAATTGTTATTCTTGCTGCCGATAAAGGAAACGGTACTGTTAAACTAGACACAAATGACTACGTGAACAAGATGTCTGCACTTCTGGGGGATGAGAGTACCTACACTTGCCTGAGCAATGACCCTACAGAGAAGCTTCAGAGGGATTTGCAGAAATTGCTCGCTGATGTCTTCCGCATGGTGCCACCCAAACACAAGCCTCTGTATTACTCACTCCTGTGCACTAATGGCTCCTCTCCTGCCTTATATGGCCTTCCGAAGATACATAAACCTGATGTGTCCTTACGCCCCATAGTTGATTTCAACCGTTCGCCGTTATTCAAACTGTCTGGCTATCTGCACAGAATCCTCTCCCCTTTTGTCGGACGAACTCAGACGCATATTAGGAATTCTGCCGATTTTACTGACAAAGTGCGCAACTTGTCACTAGAAGAAGACGAGGTGCTAGTGTGGTTTGATGTCAAGTCTCTGTTTACGAGCGTACCAGTCGAGCTTGCCGTTGAAGTGTGCACTTCGGCCCTTGAGTCAGACGGGAAACTACCAAGCCGAACACCAATAGAGGTTGCAGACCTCGCGAGGCTTCTCCGGTTCTGCTTGCAGAACACTTACTTTACGTTTCGGAACAAGTTCTATAAACAGGTACATGGCACTGCCCATGGGTGCTTCGGTATCTGTCACCGTCGCGAACCTCACCATGGAAGCGGTCGAGAGTCGTGCTTTGTCCTCATTTGCCGTCCCACCGAAAATATTCTTACGGTATGTAGACGATTGCTTTTGCGTTTTGCAACGCGAGATCTTGCGTGCCTCTACAGTTCAGCTAAATTCAATTGAACACTCGATACATTTCACAGTGGAAGAAGAATCGGAGGGCTGCCTTCCTTTCCTCGACGTCCTCGTAAAGCGAGAAGACGGGCACTTGAAGTTCTCCGTCTACAGGAAAAGCCCACACACTGACCGCTGCCTGAATTTCAGATTGCTCAATCCTTCCTGCCACAAACGCTCTGTCGTCTCGACACTCTTACAACGGGCTCAACGGACTTGTTCAAGCAAAGAAGACGCCCATAGTGACGTGGAGACCGTCCATCGGGAGTTGGCCGCATGCGGTTACCCGTCCTCATTCATCAATTCAGTCCAACGTCAACTATCACGGCCGTTCCAACCACGCAAACTTTCAGCAAAGAAAATAGCGTCGGTGCCGTATGCTCCGGGCTTCAGTGAGGCACTCACCAGAATTTAGCTCTCCTACGACGTACTCATATACCTGCGACGTACTCCCCATATACCTGCGCGGAAACTTGGAAACAGCCTCACGAACGTCAAGGACATGTTAGAGCAGGAGAAGTTTCCAGGTGTCGTCTACAAAGTTCCTTGCACAGGTTGTACACATGTTTATATTGATGAGACTGGCAATTTCAAGAGAAGGTTACGCGAGCACTGCAGTGACGTGAAAAACAAAAAGGTGACGTCAAATGCACTCGCCGAACATGTGTCCATGGGCCATGTGATCAACTGGGAAGATGCTTCCGTCATCGCCACGGAAAAGAAACTCTTTCCACGGCTTCATCTCGAATCATTGTTTATTCAAACCACTGCGCACACGCTGAACAAGAGCTGTGGTAATCTTTCGCCTGTGTATGCGCGTTGCCTCAAACATGTGATTAGACAACCTTATAGGTAAGCGAACTTGCTGTTCATGCTTCATTGTGAACAAGGCTTCCGTGTGGGAGCCGAAACCTCTTTTTAAGAATATATTTCTACTTTTGGTCGGCGCTGTGTTTCCTTCGTACGTGTCTTTCCCCGGCCAGGCGGGTTTCCGCCAAACCCTCGACTTCACCATAAGAAAATCATTTGAATGCATTAAGCCTGTTGAGAGGATATGCGTCTGTATATCGCTACTTAAAGGGACACTAAACTGAAACAATAAAGTAGTTTAGACAGATAAATTATGCTTTGAAAGCTTTGGTGTCGTTAGTTCGACCACCATAGGTTTAATAATAGATGAGAAAATCGATGTCAAATGTTTCATTTTTAATTTACCCGCCGAAATCTTCAGCGGCGACGTCACGGATTTCAAAGTGTTTTTTTTTTCGTATTTTGGCCGCATTGACTCAACGAAATTTCCTGAAACTTGGCATGTTAAATCTTTGGCTTCACATTCAATGTAACACATTCAGTGTGGAATACGTCCGGTTTGCTGCGTACCCGCCTTCACCGTCTGGATCCGTCACTTAACTTCAAATTACATCCGGACTATTCCGATCCGAAACGACAGTCCTCTGCCGCCTGTGGCTTGGAGTGTCATTCACGAACAGCTTTGCTTATCGAATCGGAATGGCAGACAGTGCTGCCTGTGATCATTGTGGCAGAGAGGAAACCTGTGCGCGCGTCCCTTGTCATTGTCCTCACTAAAGCTCCCAGAGACAACAACTCTCAGCAACGTTAGCACGCCTCAATGACCAGCCGCTTTCCGAGCAATCACTTTTGGAGTGACGAAACGTTCGAGCTTCCAACCAGAAAGCGACGGAGGCGCTGCTGAAGTTTCCGCAGTAAACCGGCCTAGCTAAACGACTATGACACTCCCGTGCTTGAGCGTGTGTGTGTGTGTGTGTGTGTGTGTGTGTGTGTGTGTGTGTGTGTGTGTGTGTGTGTGTGTGTGTGTGTGTGTGTGTGTGTGTGTGTGTGTGTGTGTGTGTGTGTGTGTGTGTGTTTTCTTTATTTTTTCACCTTGTCTCTTTTTTGACCTTTCTGACCTTTCTGTCCACCTTACCCATTACCCAGTGCAGGGTAGCAAACCGAAAATTTTCTTCTGGTTAACCTCCTTGCCTTTCACTAAACCTTTCTCTCTCTCTCTTTCTCTCTCTAATAATGCGAGAAAAACTGTTTTTCTCTTAAGTGTCCCTTTAAGCTCCTAACAAATCACGAGCTGCGTGGTCTACGTGCTAGATAAGAGTTAAAGACCATGGCAGAACCGGGATGTTCAAGTTGTTTACTTAAATGAAATGAGCTTAATGGTTTCAAACAGATCTGCTAACAAGAGATGAGTGACTGAAAAAAAAAAGGCAAGCAACGGCGAATCTACCATATTCAGCATAATGCACGAAGCGTAAACTCTTGAAAAAGCACTATTTATTATCAAGATATTCAACTTCAGCTGCCTAACCTATCTTGGATAATGATAAGGGTAGTTATAATCTGTCACTAACACCGAGCGAAAGGAACTTGAACTGAACCAGACAGGTACCCTGCTTTAAATGCGAAGCAATGCTGCTACTCCAGAAAATATGTGCATGGTACTTCTGCGCATGTGCGAGTGTGTGTGCTGGCTAAATTCTGCCGTTAAGCCTACACCTTTTTCGAATGGCTGCCTTATAGGAATTGCTAAGGTTCATTCACTCACTTCGCCGCTCAAGTGTTGAGTGATAGCCGCCAGGTCCAGAAACCTGAGTTGTTGTATCCACTGTAAGCCAATCCGAGCCAAGGATACTTATTCTGCGCCTCGTTCGTGAAGAGGCAGTACCAGGTGATGCAGTGGACCCAAATGAAGCACACCGTAGACGCCACAATCGCTGGTGCCCATATGTCGTTGAAGCGGGCTTTCAGAATCCTTACTGTAGACATGTTTTTACGAACAGCTTCGGTCATGATACTGGCTGAAGACACATCTATCCGCCCCTTCCGTACAAGGCAGTGAGGGTTAAGGAGGGCCCCTTCCTGGGCCGTGACGTAGAAAACGAAAACCTCGCAAACGTTGCTCACTGTGATATACATGAGACCCTCGTAGAAAGCGAACACGGCTTGACATAAGAAACGAAGAAGCATTTTAGGAAGAGCTGAACTCCAGGTCTTCTCTCTATTCTTCAGGCCGTCCTCGATAATGAGGAACAGGCAGGAACCTGACGTTATCCCCACTGATATCGTAACGCCCGCCTTTCGGAACATTCGGAACCGCGTCCCTGTTGCTACACTTTTCCGAAGACGATCAAGACCGCTCGAAGACTCGAATAAAGCAACCTTACGGAACAGTGCTAGAAGCCTGGTCGATCCGAACAACATGCACAAGAGGTTTACGGCGCTCGTGATGATCCAGCACCACTGGACGGAAGCCAGGAGAGAGTTAGTAAACATCTTGTCTACATACTGAGGGTCCGTATTCTCCGTTTTTAACCAGACGTGCGCGCCTAATATTAGAGCAATCCTGGAGATTGCGTAGAGCGTACATGGGTTTCGACACACAACCCTGGCGTTGGCCAGCGATTGGCCACCGAAGTTAAGAATGAAAAAACAGCCGAAAAAACGCAGGGCCTTCGCGTACGGAGAGAAGTGCTGGACCACTAAGCTGTTCCTCGTAACCGTTTCTGGTCTGCCGAGCCACCTGGTTGCTTCGGTGCGGTGGCTGCTTTCCGGTGTGACCTTACGTGAATCAAAGTATAAGTTTAAAATTTATGCTTATTGATGAACACATTTTTCTCAAATGCGCGCGGTAGAAGAGACGGTTCGTAATATTTATTGCTGGGCTAGTTGGTACATGCTTACTGGAATACGCAACACGCGTAACCACCATAGAAGGAATAATAGCAGCGCTATGTAGGTATAGCCCATCTTAAAGTGTGAAGCAGCGCACGGAGACAAGACACAAAAGGAAGAAATGATTCATACGATAGGCTTCACGCACACTTCTGATGGCGTACCTCTTGAAAAATGCTTTGCGAAGACCACACGTGGTGATTTCTTCTGCATTATCAGCCTTGTTGAAGTAGAATCTCGCCCAAACCTTTGCCGGTCACCCTAACAAAAACAGCTAGACACTTAGCACCACTTCCACGTTGTTTTCCCACTTATTTGTTAATACAGGCCAGGAAATGCTTGTTTATTAATCTTTCTTATGATATCTGGCTGCTGACTTTTTCGAATGGCGTAAATAGTTCTAAGAGCATTCCTTGATATCTGGCGAACGAATGTGAGTGGTGCATAAGTTATTCAAATTATCGCTACGGTAGCATTATAAATACATAAATGCCACAAGGAGGGGTCAGCGAAAGAAAAAGTTTGACTAGCGCACGAAAGTAAGCGCATACACATACACATTCAAACTGTAATCTACGAATAAATGCGTTGATTCGTGCTGGCGGTAACGCAAAGAAAAATGTTCCACGGAAAGAACATGTACACAAAATATATGACCATTGTTTGTCATGAAGCCAACTTCTGGGGCGCGGAAAGAGGGGGAGTGGAATACAAAGTAGGTGAGCTCGATGGGGGTTCAGCAGTCCCGTACATTTTTTTCGAGAGGAAATAGAAAAGTGTTTCCCGAAGCCCCTTCTTAATTATAGACGGAAAGTGCGAACCGAGAAACTCGGCACGTGTCATCGTTACGACGTGCCGCATAATTTCGATTTCCCAAGAGGTATTAAAGGGCCTCTCACCAGAGAGACAGAGAGGGAGAGAGGGAGAGACAAAGGCAAACGAAAGACGGGGAGGTTAACCAGGTAGCACCCTAATTGCTACCTTACAGAAGGGGAGGGGGCAGGAAAGAAAAAGAAAAACTCACAGGGTCTCTTATGCATTGGCCTAATACGACTCGAAGGAGAAAGCCATCTTGTTCTTCTTTTTCTACTCATTCGATGTACTGATCCTTCCCGGCCCCCTCCCAAAGCTTTGTCCACCTAGCGCGGTTTTGCACTGCCTCCGTGATCTCACTCCTTTGACGAAGCGATGATGTCATGTGATGACGTCACCATGTGACGCCACGTTAGGTGATGCCATAGTTACGTCATAGTGACGTCACAATATAGTCGCCCTGTGCCGTTGTGATGACGTCATGTGGGGACATCATCACGTGGTGATTTTTTTGCATCGCTCCTGTGGACGTCGATGGTCGATTTTCGCGTTTGATGAGGCGTCTAAGGCTTTCGCCTTGATAAGAGTACGATTCGGAGTTTTACTTGCCTAAATTACGATCTGATTATGAAGCAGGCAATGGAGGGCTAATCCAGATAAATTCTTGGATATGGAATATTTTGACGTGAACTTGACTAGGGGTTTTATCTCGTGCACACGCCATCGAGGTACGCGGGTTGCACCTCTATGCGACGCTCTTTGTCGCTCTTATAGTAATCTAGGGTTGCTCGATCCTGCTAGTGCCTCTTCCTCCTAAGTAATACTAATGCCCTTCTCTCGCATTTAACACTAAATGGGCGCTGACATTTTTTTTTTAACGCGAAAGTGTTGTATGCGGTGTTCACCCAGACTTCACTGACGTATTTCCGTCACACATATGACGTTGGTAAAATGCACGCTAACGGATTAGAAAGAAAAAAGAACTAGAAAAAAATTGCCGCCGCCAGGAATCGAACCCACTTCTCAGCCCTCAACGACGCCTCGTTCCGCAACGATAGGCGCCTGACGCTCTACCTACCACGCCACCGACTCTTTTTTTTCTGACGTGGTATTTACTACAAATTCTCTTAATGTATATACATAGAGCACAAAATATTGAACGCCGCCTCTATAAGCGCACAACAAGTTTTACACAGAAAGAAGTTTCAAATAACACAGTGTTCTAAAAGGGTATTAGAGCAGTGCATTTCATGAACAGTAGATACCAGTCCGCCTGAAACTGTAATTATTCATGTCTTTTAGCTGTAGACATAATATTGATGAGAACTAACAGACAATAATGCCAAGGAAAGTACAGGGGATGTTATTTGTGGTAGTCAGTATGCAAATGTGAAGAAAGTAAAGTGGACGAAACGATAACTTGCCGCCGGCAGGTTCGGTCCCTGCCGGCGGCAAGTTAAGAAAAAGAGTGTTCCACACTCGCCGCCATGGCTGCGACCGGCGCTGACTGACACTCCCACGTTTTAATGCACATATATACCCCATCAAGTGGACGGGAGGATGACCGCCGCCGTAGCTCAGTGGTAGAGCATCGGACGCGTTATTCGAAGGTCGCAGGTTCGGTCCCTGCCGGCGGAAAGTTATCGTTTCGTCCACTTTACTTTCCTCACATTTGTATTCTAATTACTACAAATAACATGCCCCGTAATTTCTTTGGCATTATTGTCTGTTAGTTCTCATTAATATTGTGTCTAACGAAGAAAAAACGAGCCCTTGAAAGTCATCTTCTTTAGCTGGAGAGTCATTTGTAAGAAATGTGACCGCGATGATAGCACTGGTTTCGTATGCCTGTCTAATATTGCCACGCCCACTTCTTGTCTTGTTTTGATGTATTCGGGTTTGACCGGCAGAGACGGTTATCAACGCTCGACGCTGTCCGCGAAGTAGTGTTCTAGAAGCATCGCGATTGTAGTAGATCGGTTTGTTAAGATTGCGCCCCGCACGCGAATGTTCCAGCTTTGTCTAGAGATTACGCCGCCACCAGCGATATTGCTGGAAAGTTCGATAGCGCCTGTATAAAAGCCGACGCGCGTGAGCGCTTGTCAGTTGATCGACGGACGACGCCCTGTTCGCCGCTATCATTGTACAGCGTGCATTGCTGTAGTTCTAGTTCTCATTTTCCGGCCACAAGTTCGGCCAAATAAACAGTTTCATCCTACAAACGCCGACTGCTGTCTTCGTCGACGTCACGACCACGTGACATCTGGTGGAGGTGCTGCTTCATGATCCGGACGCCACCGCGGAGCGCTGACCCAAGCCCAAGCCGCGAAGAAGACCCGACGACGCAACATGGAAGCAGCGGAACAAACCGACGCAGCCGTGACCCGACGCCGAGACCCAACCGCAACGCAAGACGACGAACTAGCGACCTCGACGTTCTCATCGACGGCCACAACGTCACCGCTCTCGTCGATACTGGAGCCGACTATTGCGTCATCAGTGGGCTCTTCGCCACGAAGTTGAAGAAAGTTAAGACCGCTTGGGAAGGCCCCGAAATCCGCACCGCTGGAGGCCATCTGATAACGCCGATTGGTGTTTGCACGGCGAGAGTCACCATCAATAACCGGACTTATCCTGCGAGCTTTGTAATCCTACAAAACTGCTCCAGGGATGCAATACTTGGAATAGACTTCCTAAGTGAACACGGCGCCGTCATCGACCTGAGGTCCGAGTCGATAACACTAACCCCAGATAAAGCGCTCCCGCCCCACGCGACGCCAGGGAACCATGCATTGAATGTGATAGAAGAGCAGGTGACCATTCCGCCGCGTTCCAGCGTCATTATTTTCGTCGGCACCGAAAAAGCTGAAGACATCGAAGGTGTCATCGAGAGCGATCAGCGTTTGCTGCTAGACCGTGACATTTGCGTCGCAAGGGGCATTGCTCGGTTGCATGAAGGAAAAGGAAGCGTGATGCTAACGAACTTCAGCCAGGAATACAGACACCTGAGCAGGGGCACGACGATTGCATACATCGAAGAAATCTTGGCCGTCAGCGATGCGTTTGCCTTTTCAGATTCTGACGAAGCTACGACGACGATCCCTGAGCCACCCTTCGACGTAAACCCAAGTCTTTCCGCTCGCCAACAGCAACAGCTCCGACGCCTTCTGCAGGAATACAGGGACTGTTTCTCGTCGTCATCGCGGGTCCGACAAACGCCCCTTGCTAAGCACCGCATCATAACAGAAGAAAATGCTCGACCACTCCGTCAGAGTCCCTACCGGGTTTCGACGCGGGAACGGGAGGCCGTTAAGAAACAAGTCGATGAAATGCTACGCGACGATATCATCCAGCCGTCCAACAGCCCGTGGGCGTCTCCCGTGGTATTAGTGAAGAAGAAGGATGGGACCCTACGTTTCTGCGTCGATTATCGTCGCCTGAACAAAATCACAAAGAAGGACGTGTACCCTCTCCCACGGATAGACGACACCCTGGGTCGACTCCACAACGCGAATTACTTTTCGTCGATGGACCTCAAGACCGGCTACTGGCAAATTGAAGTCGACGAGAGAGACCGAGAAAAGACCGCCTTTATAACACCGGACGGCCTCTTCGAGTTCAAGGTCATGCCTTTCGGTCTTTGCTCGGCGCCTGCGACTTTCCAACGAGTCATGGATACTGTGTTAGCTGGCTTAAAGTGGCAGACTTGTCTTGTTTACTTGGACGACGTCGTTGTGTATTCCTCGAACTTCGACGAACACCTCCAGCGACTTCAATCCGTACTTCAAGCAATCAAGAACTCCGGGCTCACCCTGAAGCCAGAAAAGTGCCGCTTCGCGTACGAGGAGCTCTTGTTTTTGGGTCACGTGATCAGCAAGACTGGAGTGCTCCCAGACCCGCAGAAAACAGCTGCCATCGCCGCTTTCCCGCCACCCACTGACAAGAAGGCCGTGCGCCGATTTCTCGGCTTGTGCGCCTATTACAGACGCTTTGTCAAAGACTTTTCACGGATCGCCGAGCCACTAACGCAGCTCACGAAGACCGACGTCGAATTCAGGTGGCAAACAGCGCAAGTCGAAGCATTTCATGAACTTAAACGACGCCTGCAGAGACCTCCGATACTTGCGCATTTCGACGAATACGCCGATACGGAGATTCACACCGATGCAAGCAGCATAGGACTCGGCGCCGTCCTTGTGCAGCGGACGGGCGGACTGGAAAGGGTTATCAGTTATGCTAGCCGGTCGCTGTCTAAAGCAGAGGTCAACTATTCCACAACAGAAAAGGAGTGCCTCGCCATCATCTGGGCTACGTCAAAGTTTCGCCCCTACCTCTACGGCAGGCCCTTCAAAGTTGTGAGCGACCATCACGCCTTGTGTTGGCTAGCTAACTTGAAGGACCCTTCAGGTCGCCTCGCACGGTGGAGCCTAAGACTTCAAGAATTCGACATTACTGTCGTCTACAAGTCCGGAAGGAAACACTCCGACGCCGACTGCTTGTCTCGTGCCCCCGTCGACCCACCAACGCCCGACGACCAGGATGATGACAGCTTCTGGGAGCCATAAGTACCGAAGACTTCGCCGAACGACAGCGAGCCGACCCGGAACTCAAGGGTCTAGTGGAATACCTGGAGGGCAGGACCGTCGTTGTCCCAAAAGTATTCAGGCGAGGATTGGCATCATTTCCTTGAAAAACAACGTCCTCGTAAAGAAGAACTTCTCTCAGGCACGAGCCAGCTACCTTATCGTTGTACCTTCGGGACTGCGACCAGAAATTTTGCATGCCCTGCACGACGACCCAACGGCTGGACACCTCGGACTTTCCCCGAACGCTCGCACGAGTACAAGAAAAGTACTACTGGCCGCGCCTTGCCGCCGACGTCACTCGCTACGTAAGGACGTGCCGAGACTGTCAGCGACGGAAGACGCCGCCCGCAAGACCAGCAGGCCTCCTTTGGCCGATCAAGCCTCCTCGGCAACCATTCCAGCAGATTGGGAAGGACCTCCTTGGGCCGTTCCGAACGTCGACTTGCGGAAATAAATGGATCGTCGTGGCTACCGACTACCTCACCCGCTACGCCGAAACAAAAGCCCTGCCCAAAGGCAGTGCCGCTGAGGTAGCCAAGTTCTTCGTTGAGAACATCGTCCTTCGACACGGCGCCCCGGAGGTTCTCATCACCGACAAGAGGTACGGCGTTCACGGCTGACCTGACTCAGGCGATCTTTGAATACAGCCACCCAAGCCACCGCCGCACCACCGCGTACCACCCACAGACCAACGGCCTCACCGAGCGTCTAAATAAGACCATCGCCGACATGCTGGCCATGTACGTCGACGTCGAACACAAGACGTGGGACGCCATCCTTCCGTACGTGACCTTCGCGTACAACACGGCCGTACAGGAAACGACGCAGATGACGCCATACAAGTTGGTCTACGGACGCAGCCCGGCAACGACCGCTCGACGCCATGCTACCAAACGTGACCGACGAGGATAACATCGACGTGACCACGTACCTACAGCGCGCCGAAGAAGCACGACAGCTCGCCCGCCTACGGATCAAGAACCAGCAGACGACTGACAGTCGCCGCTACAACCTTCGACGACGCCACATGGAATACCAACCCGGTGACCGTGTATGGGTATGGACGCCAATACGCCGACGAGGACTTAGTGAGAAGCTTCTTCGACGATACTCGGACCGTACAGGGTACTTCGACGCCTAGGCACACTTGACTATGAGGTTGTCCCAGACGGCATTACGAACTCTCAGCGGCGCCGTGCGCGACCTGAAGTCGTCCATGTCGTGCGCCTTAAGCCGTTTTTCGGGCGTTAGCGAGCCTGGGGACTCTATTTTTTTTTTCCTTTGTTATTGTAATTTATTTGTGTATACACTTGTTTTTTTTTTCTTTTCTATGTTCTTTCACAAGCATCGGGACGATGCTTTTTCAGAGGGGGGCATTGCCACGCCCACTTCTTGTCTTGTTTTGATGTATTCGGGTTTGACCGGCAGAGACGGTTATCAACGCTCGACGCTGTCCGCGAAGTAGTGTTCTAGAAGCATCGCGATTGTAGTAGATCGGTTTGTTAAGATTGCGCCCCGCACGCGAATGTTCCAGCTTTGTCTAGAGATTACGCCGCCACCAGCGATATTGCTGGAAAGTTCGATAGCGCCTGTATAAAAGCCGACGCGCGTGAGCGCTTGTCAGTTGATCGACGGACGACGCCCTGTTCGCCGCTATCATTGTACAGCGTGCATTGCTGTAGTTCTAGTTCTCATTTTCCGGCCACAAGTTCGGCCAAATAAACAGTTTCATCCTACAACGCCGACTGCTGTCTTCGTCGACGTCACGACCACGTGACAATATGCGAGTTTTTCATAGACTGTGTGTACCCATTAATAAGTGCATGCCACAGGCATAAAATTGCTTATGGGTGGCACGAGAAAACGTATGCTGTAAGAATTTAAATCAAGTTGATTTTTTAAAGCTCTTTGTAGAACGTCCCAAAAGAGGATGGCGTCCTTACAGCTAATGAAACAATGTTTTATAGTTTCTGGAACTTCACAGAGGCGACAATTAACTGAAGACATAAAGATGCCTTTGCTGCTTAACCAGGCTCTTACAGGCAGTGTTTCTGTGTGCAATTTACAGAAAAATGTCGTGGATATTGGCGTAATAGGCATTTTCTTCACACGAACAAGCCCTTCATGTCCAGGCAATCCAACATAATTGAGCGGTACAATGGTACTGGAAATAGCATCATCATCATCATTTATTTACCCTTAAAGGCCTTTTCAGGGTATTACATAAGGGGGGGGGGGACAAGCGCATCAATAACAGCATGATCATTATTATGCAATGCTAGAAAATAAAAAAAAATAAAAAATATATTTGCAAAATACAGAATACATGATTACAATTTCAAAAGCGAAGCAAATACAGTGCAATAGGCAGAACAAGTGGTATAAGTGCCTTTACAAAAAGAATAGTACATGAAATAACACTGTGATGGTGGCAGATTACGGGTTGAGGAAACATGAAAGTATGTGCCTAAATTTATTGGAGTCTTGCTCATTTACTACTTGTTCGGGCAATGCGTTCCATAGCTCAATAGCAGTTGGTAGGAAGGATTTGTTCAATCTAATATCTAATATGTCTTTATATAGATCTTTTCTTGAGCTAGAAAAGAAATAAGCATTAGAGAATCTGATTGTCAGAAAACGCACTGATTCGTACACTTCACGCATGAATCCTTGCAAATATGGAGGCGATGCAAAATTAGCAGACACCACTAAACGTGGTGAAACATCGGCAAGATTCACTCGTAAGAACGTTCGAAGCAACGGATGAGAACAGTCCAGAAAATAGAAAAAAAACGACACGCCAATTGTGTAATAAAGAGGTGCACCAACCCAAGATCCCCTGCAATAACTGGTCTAAAAACATTGTCACGTATCATTGGCTCATAGCTTGATGACGAAATAAAAGTAGCAATTGTTCTGTGAAACTTCCGAATATAAACCCTAGAACAATGTAGTATTTGCAGTACGTAGAATATTTTTGTTGCCACGAATAGGTTGCACGATATAGCTCTGCCAAAGATTGAGAGGTTATGCGGAATAAAGGTCCAGGCATAACGCTTTAAGCTGGGTACACGTTCTTTCCTGTAAGGTGCGCTTGATCTACATGCATCCAATGGAACGCCAAGGCATTTTGGTGGCTCAAAGGACCATTAAATGTCCTCGAAATGAGTTGGTTATGAGTCCATGGGCCAATCCACAGTCCCAAACTTTTGGCAAAATTCATTCGTGCCTAAGTAATTGTTCCAAGTGGTTCCAATGGTTTCTCAATCGTGGACACCACCGCTTTTATACTTGAAAGGTCTGTACAAAAGAACGCTAGGTCATCCGCATACGCTAATACTTTTATCTCATTCCCATAAACACTGAAACCATGAACATTGTAAAAGCGAATTACGCTTAAGCGTAGTGGTTCCAAGTAAGGGGCAAAAAGCAGTGGCGACAACGGACAGCCTTGCTTAACAGAAAAGTGAATTGGCACAGGCTTCGACAGGTGACCGTTAACAATCAAACGGGTCGAACAATCATTGTAGCATAGTTTTACAGCTTTAAATATAGTGGAGCCAACGTTGGCACCGTCAAAAAGAGAAAACAGAAAAGAATGATGAACCCGATCAAACGCCTTCGCCAAGTCTACTTGCAGCATTTCAAGTTGTTCATGCGAATGGGAACAGTGTTCCAATACTGTGTGTACGTTGGTTTTACGTTGGTTTGTATTGAACGACCTTTCAGACCGCAAGTCTGGTGGGCACCATTAAGTATTGACATTACAAATTGCAGTCGGCTTGATAGCACTTTCGCAAAAGTTTTATAATCAACATTACACATTGTAATTGGTCTGTAGCCATCAACATGACGAAGTTTTTCTCTGTCTGAGTATTTTAGAATTAGGACAGTGTGGCTGTTTGTAAAAAGATTCAGGAAGGGCCCCCAGATTAAAACACTGGATAAAAATGTCGAGCAGTACAGGGCACAGCAAGGATTTGAAGCTTTTATAAAGCTCTCAGGAAACACCATCAGGTCATGGCGTTTTCAGCATTGGTAATTGGTGAATGGCGAGTTGTATTTCTTGCAGAGTGATTGGCCCACTACTGGACTCACTCTCTTCGTCAGTTAAAGGAGTCACAAATGAGAGAAACTGCGTTACGAGATCTTCGTTTTGTTTTTCAGGAGAGGCGCTGTTGACACTTTCTACGCCATCGACTTACATGCACGAGGTCCACAAACGCGCCTTATATACATTCCCTCTCGCACGGTGCTCTCTGTTGGCGGGGCTAGGCGGAGCGGGGCGTTGGCGCCGTCTGTGACCGGTGAAGCGAAGTACTGCGTCATGACACTAACAAGCGCCGATAGAGAGCTATTTGGCGATGACGCAGTTAGAGCAGTTAGAGCGCCCCAATGCCTTCGAGGAGCGCTGGCCGCGCTAGTATTGAGGAGTCGCTTTAGACGCAGTTACGTTCTTTGCCTTTCGCTTCGTTTTGGCGTGTGACGGCTCGTTGTCGCAGTGGTGCAGCTTTCATGCGCACCAACGGTGCTTCTCCGCCGCCTACTGCTTTGAGTGTGATAGCATCGACTAATAAAAATCACAGGGCCCCTTGCGCCAAGGACAACTCGAAAGCAAAAGCCATCTTTGTTTCTTCTCAGTCGATGTATTAGGGAGCCTACATGAATGACAGGTCATGTAGGCTCCCTGTATGTATTTATCCTGCCCCGCGAGCCCCTGAAAGCTTTGTGCACCAAGCGTCTTTTCACTCTGCCTCCAGGATCGGAGGCACATCGCCTGGTTTTGCATTGCCTCCGTGATCAGCCCACCTTTGACCAAGCTGCGATGTCATGTGATGACGGTGTAGGTTAATGCAACAGGAGCGAAGGAACGAGACGGCTGAACCAGAATCGACGCCAGCAGCGAACACCAGCCGTAGCCGTGGCTTCACGCGCCACTGCGAGGCGCCGCCGTTATTATCTTCTCGTGAGGTCGCGCGCTCTCCGGTTCTGTTCGCCGCCCAAAGGAGGGCGCTACAACGGACTTATGTGATGTTACGTCACACGACGACACGCCAAAATTTGTAACGCCATGAAGTCAAGAATTTTTGCGATCTGTGACGTCATGATAACGTCATATGGTGACGTCATCACGTGATAATTTTTTGCGCCACTCGTCCCCGACGCCGCAGGACGCGGGACGCCGCTGACGCTGACGCCGACGGTGAAATTTCGTGTTTAGTGAGGTATTTAAGGCTTTCGCCGTAAAAACTGCTGCAATAAGCGCCGCATAAAGGCAACGATGTCGACGTGTTGTGGTGCCTTGGTGCAGCGAGACACAGGCCAGCGGGACGTGGAACGCCCGCGGGCGTTC
Source organism: Rhipicephalus sanguineus (assembly GCF_013339695.2). Classification (NCBI taxonomy): domain Eukaryota; kingdom Metazoa; phylum Arthropoda; class Arachnida; order Ixodida; family Ixodidae; genus Rhipicephalus; species Rhipicephalus sanguineus. Next base: position 4,122,593 of record NC_051183.1, read on the forward strand.
GCGGCTCAAGCTACGAACCTTTGCCTCCCGTGTTGCTGAAGCGCAGTGTGGTATTGTATGCTTACTTCCAATCATTGTTTAATTTAAAGATTCAAGGATGAGCTTCTTGAGCACATGAGCAATCAAATAGTGTTCCTAGAAAGTGTAAAGAGCTGTGTTGAGCAGTTTTCACCATAAGTACGACCCGATCACGCTGGGATCAACAGTGTCAGTTGACCGGCTTTCTGCTCCTTATTCTGGCAGATCAACAAAATTGTTGAGGTTGCGTATTTTCCTTATATACTTTTCAAAGTTTTTCAAACTTTGCTCGATCAGATGAGCGAAAAATCGATTGAGCATCACGTGCCTGATCACCAACTTTTATTACTTAGTTTTTGTTTTCACATCGTTCGTACGGATACCACCCTCTCGAGATGCCTCGCCATATCGAAATTTCTTGACTCGATGAGACATATAAAGCTCATGCCTTAAAACTCACTCTAGTAGCATACAGCTTGCCGTCCTCAATAAATATTGCTGTAACTCTATAGGCGATAGCTGTCAGTAACCTTTTATAAAAGCTGCTGATGTGACAAGCAAACAAGTTCGGAGAATTCAGTGACATACACGATGGTGCCGCAAATGAACTTCAGCTTTCCGATGAGCCAGGGCATGTGTCCGGCATCGTCATGAAAAAGAATCTACAACAAAGCGCTGTGCGACTGATCTCGCCTCCTTGACGTCAGCATTCACACCTTTATGCGTGAAGCGATCCGAGGAGAAAAGGTGAAACATACAGTGTGTGAGCTCCCATCCACCTTATCGCCATCACAATCACAATAACCACCGCCATCATCATTATCATCCCCATTGTTATCACAACCCCCATCACCATCACTACCATCTCTCAGTCATCGTTCCCTTTTATAAATGCACCACATTGCAAGGAAACGTGGTGACGTGTACATATACGGGGACTAACCACAAAAAATGGCGCCAAATTTCCAAAGTATAGCTGCCGTAGAATGTGAAGCATATAACAGAGTTAGGCACACGCATAGTACTTCACAAGCATTACTTTATGACATCGTTTTACCAGCGGATAGCCAACATTAGGCAGGTGTAGCCAAGAGTTAGCCAACATTAGCCGTTGCTAATATTATGCGAGTAAATACGGTAAGCAATCCACACAATCTATACGCGTTTTTTTAATGAAAATTAACGTTATAGTGTATATTTCGCTTTGGTTATAGTTTGGTATAATAGTTTTTATGGCCTATTTTACATGACTAGGGATGGAAAGTGTTTTTTTTTTATTTTATCCTAACATAAAGATCGGGGCAGCTACGCACTAGTAGTGCGAAGACTAAGGAAGCTGCGGTGCTGGTGACGTTGCCCTCCTCCTCCCTCTCAGTTCTCTTTCCCACCCCTTGCTGCATTATACTATACAAGACTATGCTATGCTTTACCCTCTCACCTCGTCCTTTTCCTCATCTTCGCCCTCACTTCCCTTTGCCACCTCTTGCTATACTATACTATACTATATTTATTTATTTATTTATTTATTTATTTATTTATTTATTTATTTACAATACTTCAAAGGCCCTAGTGAAGGGGTGTTGCATGAGGGGTGGGCTATTACAAGGTGTTATATGTTTAGATGCTTGGTCGCTGCTTTGAAGTTGATGATACTGGAGAGGTGCACATCGTCAGGAGGAAGGCCATTCCAATATTGTGCTGTCTTGACAAAAAAGGATGAAAAAAAATACGCAGTGGTGTGAGCAGCTGGCGGGTACACAACCTTTCCGTGGTTGATGCGGCCTGAATGACGGTGGGTTGGCTTGATGGCGGGAGTGCGAGGTGATGCGTGTTAGAACTTGAAGAACAGGCGCAGACTAGCTATACGGCTGCGTGATGAAAGACTAGCAAGGTTAGCGCGAGATTTAAGTTCGGTTACGTTTGGCTGGTATGTGTAATATGAAAAGATTAATCTTGCTGCTCGGTTTTGCACAGCTTCTAGTGTTTTACAGGTGTTACGTTGGGGGGGGGGGGGGGGTGGTTCGAACATCGCATGCGTATTGAAGTTTGGGTCTGATTAGGGTCTGATGTGCGTGTAGTTTCACAGGGGTAGGAGCTAGATAAAGGTCTCGACGCAGACAGCCAAGAGTGCGGATAGCTTCGCTAGTGACGTGCGTTGTGCGAAGAGACCGTTATAAATCAGAACACAAATGGACACCTAGATAATTTCCGTGTTGCTAATTAGGTATCTTGGCGCTGGTTGCACTGTCGGTGATGAAAAGAGACTAGCGATGTTTTGTTTGTGTTTAAGGACACTAACCATTTGTTACACCAAATTTCAATTTTATGAAGGTCAGACTGAAGTACATAACATCTGATATGTTGTTAATTGGGCGATAAATGACGCAATCATCTGCAAAAAGTCTGATGTTAGAAGAAAGGTTAGTCGGCAATACACCTCAAGGAAGGCAATGGACCTAGAACCATGCCTGCAAAAAGTCTGATGTTAGAAGAAAGGTTAGTCGGCAATACACCTCAAGGAAGGCAATAGACATGGAACCATGTCTGAAATAACGGGGCATAAAGAATAAGATAGATTATTGGCGTAAACGAACTGCGGCCGGTTAGTTTATAAGTCACAAATCCAATTGAAAACTAATGGGTCAAGATTAAGACAGGGAAGTTTTGAGAACAAGCGTTTATGAGGAACATTGTCAAATGCTTTCTCGAAGTCTAGAAAAAGTGCGTCAACCGGTATACTTATATCTAAGCTAGAGCTAATATGTTTAATAAACAGAGCTAGTTGATTATCGCAGGACGTCGCATGTCGCCTAGCTATGATCTCTCTCTCTCTCTCTCTTGTTTCTTTCTATGTCTTTCTATACTTATCTATCGTTCTTCCCTTTTAGATGCGAAGCATCTTATGGCGGAGTTCAATCCGGTGGTGGTGGTGTGCTGCGTGACCACCCTTACCGTGCATGCGCAAACCCTCTCCCCCAACTCCTCCCCCTTTCCCCTCTCCACCACCATTTCCCCTTTCCTCCTCTCTACTCCTCCTGTTCCTTTCTTCTCTTCTCTTCCCTCCCCCTCTCCCTCTCCCCTCTCCCTCCCTCTCCCCTCTCGACTTTCCTTCTCCACTCCCCCTCTGAAACGCGGGCTTGACATGCCGAAACGCTGCTTCGCATCGCCTCATGGTCCCCTTTAGCGGGAGATGGTGTGATTTTTTTCTTTCTCTCTATTTCTCTCTTTCTCTTTCTTTCTATCTCTTTCTGTATTTCTCTCTCTCCCTCTACGTAAGTGTACTCATTCTCTCGCCTTCTATCTTTTTCTCGCTTTCTTCCCTATATTTATCTCCTTCTCTTTCTTTCTTTCTCCCTTTCTCTATACTCGTCCTCTCCGCCATCAGAGTTATCGCATCCGCCGCCGGACAAATCGGCGCACGGGTTCTGGAAGCGAAGCAGTAGGTAAAGAAGAGGACGAAGAGAGCGCGTGCCGGTTCATTTCAGTTGAAGTGAAACGGCATATAACGAAAAGATTAACATCTACGCCGTAAAAATGATCGACAAACAGCCTTTGAAAACCTGGTCCACTTAATTCCTCTAAATTGACTCACACTAAATTGACTCACACTAAGATGTCAGTGAGGCCTAATGTTCCGATATTGGCACTGTTGGTTATGAGGGACGGCGTTGCAGACAGCTCCGCATTAACTTTGATTACCTATTATTCTGTAGCGTGCACCTAGATCTAAGCACCACAGCTCTGTTTTACCGTCATCGAAATGCGGTCACCGTATTTCAGGAACGGATCCTTTGACTCCGTGCTGTGCAGCTCGACGTCATGGTCATGAAGCCACAACATCAGTCAGTGTTAGACGATAATTAACAATGTTAAATGTTAAGCGGTGGACACCTTCAGACGCCAACGTCTGACACCGCAGGAATTCCTCAAACAGTAGGTCGTTATCACCACTACAGGCTATTGTTTTAGATGAGGCATTTGCTCAAAGATTCTTGCTCAAATCTTTCTCAAGTGCACGGCACGTTCAACATACATGACATTTTTCAAGTTAGTAAGCTAAACCCATGGCTGCTGCCTAAAGTAAACAGCCTTACTTCAATCGCGGCCGTAACATACTGCGCAGGAGATTACAGTGAAAAATGTCACGCCACTGGAAAAGCATATCTGCGTAGTGAAGTTTCGGAATCGCCATGGCAGCTGCGATCATAGAAGCCCGCATTCGCTGAGCCATTCATAAATCGACCAAGAAGCCTTGTGTGCATGTTGCGACCCGAAATATCAACCATGGTCGCTTATATAGACGAATATGAAGCGAAGATGTGGTTGTCCGACACAACAGTTACCTCATGGAAGAGTGTTTGAATCTCCCTTAGAAAGTCAAATAGAATCGCATCATGCAAATTGCTCCTTGTGGATCACAAAAGAGATCACAGAAGTTTCATGCTGGCCGCATGGCAAGCGACCACGGAACCAGGAATGTTGAGCGAGACCGACAGAGGCAAAGGCAATGGCAAGGCAGGGATGTTAACCTGGTTGTAACTGGTTTGCTATCCTACGCCAGTTACTGATCTTCTCCCGGTGAAAAGGCGACTGAAACGTTACTTTTTTGTACTTTTGACTGCAGAACTACGTTGTGGAAACATACTTCACAGAAGAATACTCAGTGATTGCATGCTATGTAACTCTTTCATTTACTTGTATATTTCGCAGACTTTCTTGAAAGGATCTAACAAAGCTGAATAACTGAGGTCCTATCGTGCAGACTGCTAAATGATGCAGACATTACGGAAGCATTTTGTTTTATTGTGATAACAATTATATGGACACTCTCGGCGGGTTCTGGCCGTCGCTGTCATGTCCCAGATATATATATATATATATATATATATATATATATATATATATATATATATATATATATATATATATATATATATCTGAGACACGACGATGATGTCACATATATGACCAGAAGAAAACATTTTGCGAAGCAGGCAACCGTGGATTTCAACCTGCAACGCCTCGCTCCGTAGCGCTAGACAATTCCGCCACCCGCCATACGTCCGCAACCAAACTAGCGGCGAGCTATTTACATACACCAGTTACCGCTGGCGGTACGCAGATCTCGGAGGTGCTTCAGCGTGGTCATTTTCACACGCGAGACGGCGCGAATGGCCCTCGTCAAAGGCCGTCGCCCTACTAGTAGCGGCGTTGGGTAGGCTGCTCTTGTGTTCGGAGGAGCAGCAGCGTTTGAGAGTTAAATCAAACGCAGGCGCTGTTGGCTCAAACGCCCGGGACTCCACACGTGGCGAAATTACAATCGTCGTTGCCCGCGCTGCGTTAGTTTCCGATTTTTCAGTCTGGGCACAACGCCAGCGCAAGAGTTTAAGAGTGGTTTGGGTTCTGCGCATGCGCCATGGCGGCTGGCAAATTTCTTGGGTCCTCGAGCTTGTTGGGTCCCCAATTAAAGATCTCTCTAGTGTTCGCCGGAGTTGGGATCTGCGCCTCTGACTTGTACTTTGACATACAGGGCGTGGCCGCCCGCACTCGCGCGCTTATCTCTTGAGGGGGAGATTTGTACGCCTTGTGCTTTCACCGCAAAGTTTGCGTTGAAGCTATAGACAACGTGAAGGTCACTTCGCTCGCTGCGGTGGCCGCGTTTGCGAAAGGACTGAGCTGGTACCTAGAGGAGCCAAAGTATAGGGGCCAGTTGAAGTAAATACTGTGAGAGTTGTCAGCTCGCGCTCGTTCTGTGTATACCTGTGCATTCTTTTGATGCGTCCTGTTTTGTGTTTGAGCAGCGCGCTGCAAGTGTTCAGCTGTGACAGTCGTTAGTTCGCGCTCGTCCTGTGTGTGTTCTTTTCGTGTGTCCTTATTGCTTGAGCAGCGCGCAGCAAATTTCGAGCTGCTTGTCTTTCTTCGTGTGGCATTCCAATTTGTTGCTATCATATTCGTTGCTTCGCACTCGCAGCGAAACTGTGGCCTTTTTACGTTGTACTTGTATCCGTGACATAAAAAACAAAAATGTCTCTCTGTAGTCGTGGCATTTGTTGTTCCTCAGAAGGTAGAAAAGACAGCAAGGAAATCTTATAATCCGACCTTGAAGGAAACACAATAGGTCGGCACGAATTGTAAAAAAAGAAGTTAAGGAGTTCAATTTTTGGTCCTTTGCAATAGTGCCCTAGTGTCATAGAAGGTCAGAACAGTGCCATAGAAGGCCATAGGATGTCATCGAGAAGTACATCAGGGAGGTAAAAATCGAAAGCTGCTTCCTGATAACTTCGATGCGCTCAATTCGTACAAAAAACAAACAAACTAACTAACTAACTAAAAACAAACAAACAAACAAAAACAAACAAACAAGCAGGAGAGTTTGTTTTTTTCTTGATACTTCCTAACTGTGGCACGCAGAACCAAAAGCAGCCTCCAGCTGTGGTGCCAAACCATCGGTATGATTCGCCTCATCATGACAATCGCTGCCTCCGCTATTTCAACGAAAGGTAGGAATTGTTGATCTTGTCTCATGTCCGTTTCAGCGACTGTTGCGAAAGCGTACACGAACGCGTCACATTTTTTCCCGTGTAGTCTTTTCTCGCTCTTTTTCTTTATTTTTATCTTTTTTTGGCGAGCTGTTGTTTAGTTAAGCGTTACACTAGGCTCATGGAACCACCACGCACATGGCACTTCATCGCCTCACATCACACTAACGTAATTTTTCGAGTAACGTCTAATAAAAGAAACAGAACGTTTCTTCAAACGAAAAATCCTTGGGTCCTGGTCCCAACCGTCGAAGGCAGAGCTAGCTGTTCATGTCCTCTCTGATACCAAGGAAAGGAAAAAGAAGCCGAGGACGGTATCGAGTCAGATGGAGCGACGAAATTTATTGTATGCTATATCACATGATACTTATTATATGTATGTCCTGATATGTATGACGTGTTGACTGCTGTGTTGGCCATATGTGTGGATTCATCCCCATGATGACCAGACGTGTTGAATGTTATGTTGCCATATGTGCGGATGCATATCCTTAAAGACCAGACGGAGACATTGTTAATTGCCTTTCGAACATTTTCTTTTACGTTATCATGGTGTTGTTTGATTGTGTGTGCGAAACACTCAGGACATCATGGGATACCAACTCGCCCCAATTCCGGCTCGTGTGTGTGTGTTTTCGTTTACATATGCGTGCTCGCGTGTTTGTTTTCTCTGCGATGACAGTTCGGGTCGACATTCTAGTATTGACTGTTCCGATAGGGGCATGTCGTCAAGGCTGGCCAACACAGCCGCTAGCAGCAGTCCGTGTGCACGCAGTAACGAGGACAGTGACAAAGGACGTGTTCTATAATTTCATCGCTGTCGCAATGGTTGCAAGCAGCACTGTCTTCCATGCCGGTTCGGAAGGCAAAAAGTTTGGTATACTCGCGGACAACTTTTCTTGGCAATGAAGGGAAGGCTAGAGAGCCGAACTACGCGTGTGCTACCGTTGGAGATTATAGTCTCACAATTGCGTCCGTGTTTTCTGCGTGAGAATAAAAACAACAACATTGCTTTATTTTCTACGGGGCGCTGTTTGAAAAGAGGGTCAGCGCGCACCAAGGAGGTACTTACATTTGTTTTGCTTTATGCAGAGTCATTTCGCGTTTTTGCTCCTGTGAAAACGCCGCACCTTTTACGTGCACCTCACAGTCAAAATGGCGCCTTCGTCTTCAGGTGAGCGCTCGTCACCCTACAGCTTTCCCGACGACTCGCCGAGGGAGCTTGTGACGAATTTCACTAACAAATGGCTGTGTAAGCCTGTGATGGCCGCTCGAATAATCAAATGGCCGTCACAGGAGGCACGGAAGGTTCACAAACCAAAACTAAATTCAAAACGCGCGCCGAACCGGACTACTTCGCGGAGCAGTACATGTGCAGTAGCTCCGCCCCCATAGCCTTCCCTTCATTGCCAAGAAAAATTGTCCGCGAGTATAAAAGCGACACCAAGCCAAAGTCGCCAAAGCACCGTTGTCTCGAGTGGAGAGAGCCCGGACGGGAGCCGAAGTCGATGAGACGGGTCCAGTTGGCGCAGTCGTGTGCGCTGTAAACTTGATGTGTTCCACAAGGATTTTATGTCTTCATTGCGTATTTTTATTGTAGCATCTGTTCTTGAGGATGGCAATGAATCTTGTACGCCGTCTTCGTGTGCAGATGAGGCAGCTGCATCGACATGTTCGTTGCCCAGTATGCCGCATTGACTTGGAAGCTCCTGAAACGCGATCTCGTGTCCTTGCACGTAGAATTGATGGAGCACCTCTCTAATTTCAAACACTAGTTGTTGGTGAAGACCTCTGCGTTAGGCAAATACCAAGCACTGAAGAGATGCCTTGAAGTCCGCGAACACGCTCAATTTCTTAGGAGGCTGATCGTGAATTACGCGAAGCGCGCTACGCAGAGCAGCAAATTCCGCGGCTGTCGACGTCGTCTGGTTTTGGTATAGAAAAACTTTAATAAAGGTCCGGAAGCGGGTTCCCTAGCACACGGCGGGCCGCTCCTACGAAGGGACGAAGGGCTAGCGCCATATTCAAGGTGGCAGTTATAGCAGGAAAGGTCACAGACCCTGCAGACCCGTCAACAGCGCAGCTTCCTCTGCTCTTGTTGAGACATACAACGAACATAGCCACCTGTATACTGATGCTTTAGAATAAAAAAAATCTACAGATCCCACGTACCGTGGGAATCGTTGTTATGCGAAGCATGCGCGGGATAGTAACTGTGGCGTAATTTTTCACATTGAGCGAAGCGAAACGTTACGGAATGATGCTAGAGAAATATGGAAGTCGTATACGCATGTTTAAGAGTAGCATATGTATTATATAAGCAGTTGTTTACAGTTGCGTAACGATGGCAACAGAAACATGGGTGTTACCAGCACCAGACGCAGTAAGCTGATATGTAGTGCTTATATTCTTCGATACTGGATAGCGAGAATCCGAACAAAACAAAGAAGGAGCACAGATGCACAGCACAGGCGTTATTTGCAACTAAGCTTCACTGAGGAAAGTTTCTGTAGATATATACACAGCCAAGTGGCACGCGCAGGCGCACTGCATGTACGTTACGTCAGTTACAGTTGTTATGCTTATACTTGTCAGTTATGACGGAGAACGCACGCACGTTTCACGAACCCGTGTGTATGTGTAGAAAGAGTTCTTGACAGTTCTTGAACAAGGTCATCATCACGGTGATCAGTGAGCACCAGCTGCTGGACCGGACTTTTTATCGGATCCGTTCATGATCGCGGCTATTATGAGTCTAAGTGTTGTGAAGTGCGGGGTATAGTGAAGCTGGTGGAAATCCTGGATGTCTCTTACAATGAAATGGTCTATGATGCCTCCTGTCGTGGACGTGGCAACGAGGTCTTTTGATGCCCTCTCCACATCCAAGTCGCCTTTCACGTAGTATAACGACCAAACATTGTTGGGTCTTGATAAATCAATGTTGAAGTCACCGGTAATGATGGTTCTCTCAGTAGATTTATTGTAGGAAGCATTGACCCCGGTTTTTGCGTAATCCACGTGGTCCACGTTGCGGACCACGTGGACGAGTGGATGGTAGTTGAGCGTCTTCCAGGGGTGTTCTGTCTTCAGCTTCCTCACTTTCCTTTCGTCCGCCGCGGTGGTGTAGCGGTTAAGGTACTCGGCTGCTAACCCAAAGGTCGCGGGTTCGATCCCGGCCGCGGCAGTCACATTTTAATGGAGGCAAAATGCAAGATGTCCGTGTTCTGTGCAATCTCGGTACACGTTAAACAATACCCGATGGTCAAAATTTCCGGAGCCCTTCGCTACGGCGTCTCTCATAATGATATCGTGATGTTGGGACATAAAACCCCAACCATTATTATTGCTATCACTTTCCTTCTGCGTCAATGTGTGCGTTCGCGGTTACTGTGTTGATTGAGACTCTGTATCAACTGTGGCACATACCCGCATAACATTAACTCTGGTTTAAGGGTATGTGCCACACGTGACTGAGAGAAAGGGTTTCATGACGTACGCGACAGGTATTTTGCATTATTCATGTCATGACCAGTGAATCGTGTTCGTCATACACTGATCCCCTGCTATGCGAATTGTGGTGTATTACAAGTTGTGGAGACGACCAGGAGAGCGCCCAGAGGTAGGCGGCTAGATAGATAGATAGATAGATAGATAGATAGAAACGGCCAAAGTGCTTGAGGTTCGCTATGAAATGCTTCGCATTTAATAACTGAAGAACCCGCAGGGTACATAAATATGTCATCGATATCGTAGCCCCTGTTCTAGATCACATTATTAATATGATATATTCATTAAAGAACTTTTCTTGGACATCTCTGGGTAGGTCAAAAGAGATAGAGAAAGAAATAGATGAAAAGCAAAAGCAGCGAGGTTAGCCTTGTGATAGTAGCCGGTTTGCTACACTACGCAGGGGTGGGGAAAAAGGGGTCAGAGAGAGGACCGAGAGAGATGACGTGTCAGGGAGGCGCTAGGGTGACACGAGCGGCACATGTAGGAAGCCTTGCTCGGTCGTTGGCTGCGTGCGATGACGTAATTGCTGAGGTAGTGTTATGTTTTCGAAGTGGGTGCAGTCGCGACAACGGGCTACGCCTACCCAACTTCGCTGTCGAGAAGGGTGGGGAGGCCGGGCGAGAAACCAAGACCAGCAGAAACGGGTTGTTCTATACCCTGCAACTCCTTCATTATAGCCCTCATTCGCAAAATTCTTGCGGCAGCATGTTCCCATCGTACAAGTGCGCAGTCGTCGCTTCATCACACATTTTGAGTCGCAGCGTTGTTTTCTGGCCCTTTAAGGAGATGTTCCTGCTAATGTGCGGCTCCGGCTACTTCTCTTACATGATGTAGTTGCCATGGTAAGGTTATCAGCAATCGCAAAGCTAGACAAATGAGCAAATGAATGGAAATTTACATACCTAATCTCAGTACTACGTTATAAGTGTTCACGCAAAAGGAGGCTTCACACATCGCAAATATTCACGCACACGAAACGTTCACACGTAATACATTTCATCAAGATATCCATACAGCAGACACTAGGCACTTGCAAATTGCCTCCTAATTGCCGCCCTTTAAATATAGCTGTCATGTTCGCAGAAATAAATGTTGCACTGGTAAAAACAACATGAAGAACATGTGACCAAGAGTATCTGCAAATATTTAGCAATGCGAACAATAATTTATATCTCATCCAGTATCTTTGCAATATTTTTTATTCCTCCAGAAACTGTACTGATGCGCGCGCAGCGATGCTTTGAAAACTTTTTGTTGGCTATGATAGTGGCCATCTATCCAAACCATGCAGTATTTCCAAAAATTTCTTGCGGTGAGCATCGTGATTTTTACAGTGCAGAAGAAAGTGTTCTATGTCTTCTTGAGGCTCTTCACATGAGCGTGTATCAATGCTCGCATCCTGATTTGAACGAAAGAATGAAGGGACCTCATAAAGGGACGAATAGCTTGAAGGTGTCTGGCGATTGATTTTCAATGGTATGCTATTATGCAAGTGAACCGAACGAAATGCATCAGCAGGAAATAGATATATGAAGCTAAATGTTATATTGGTATTGGTAAACAACTACTACACGAAATAAAAAAAAAACTAGGCAAGCCGCAAATACGTCAGAACGCCTACGACTGCCTCATAAATGCGAAGTGCAGTTTCTTTATCCAGGAAATTCATCGTTAGAAAAAAGTTCAGCCGACGACAAAATGTCAAATCACTTTCCCCTGGATTATCATCTAAAAGCTATATAAAATGGAGCGGCCAGCTGCGCGATGCGGTCAGGATCTTCCTCAAAATGATTCGCGCCATCGTCTACTTAGCACTGGCCATTTCGGCTAATGGTAAGAGCCGTTGGGTGGCGTCGCCTTTATTGTCTGCATTTATTGTACCGTCAGGAGGCCCCTTGCGAGTACATATTACTAAAAGTGTTGCACTTTATGAAAAACACGGTAATTGGCCATGTCAAACAAATGTTGCAGTGGCTTAGCTCGGCTATGCCAGGATAACGTAGCGTTAGCAAAGGTTCAGCTAATTATTCTTAGCTTTCCTGATTGTCTAGGAATAGCTTGATTATCATACTTACTGCTGCTCCAATGACACACACGGTATGCGTATTATGTGGCACATGTATATTTATTTTGCCAGGCAACTATTTCGGGATCCGATGAGTTAAGCTTCTCCGCTCTTCTGCGCCGTTGAGCCGCATTTGCGCTCTCCTTCTCCATGGCTATACCACCCTAGCAAACGCCAATCAGAGGCGCTATCAAGCGGCTCCAGCGCAGTGTCAGACGGCGACTACACAGCGAAGGCGAATAGCTGCGCGCGCGCCGGCGCCAATACGTCTGCCAAGGTTACGACGTCAAGGTACGTGCACACTGTCGGAAAGCACGCCGCGGCGGCGTCCCGCCCGTCGGAACCTCCGCGCGGCAAGCAGCGGCACGCTGTCCACATTGCCGGTGCGAGAGTCACGAGACAGGAGTGGACATGTCGAGGCGCGCGCGCACGCCGGCTCGCGATTTCTCCCTGAAAGACGCAGAGGGGTGGCGCGGGTGAGGAGAACGATGTCTGGTTGCTATGACGACAGCCCGTGTAAGAAGGAAGAGGAGAAAAAGCAGGCGCTGATTGGTGGTTCGCTTGCGCGGCAGCCGGCGGCAGCGGCAAAAATAGGTCCCAGAGCGATTGGGTCGGCGGCAGAAAAGCGTTGACGCTCCGCGGGAGAGACAAAAGCGGAGTCTCACGAGCGGTGAGCAGCGCGCGGGAGAGTGCCGCGCCGCCAGTGTGTTCCTGCCTTCGTCCCTCTGGAAAGCGCAGACCGGCGGCGGCGAGTCGCGCGCGGCGGCGCCGGAGTGCGTGGGAGTTACCGGCTACGGTGCGTGACATTATAGTGACATCACTGATCCTCGCGCATGCGCAGCACGGCCCTTGAGGATCCACGAGAAACTGGCTCGGATAGACCAGTGTAGCTAATGCTACAAAAGAAAACACTTTTGTTTTACGTGGTCAGTGATCATATTTTCGTTAAGTGGGACATTCTGCCTTACCTGACGAGCTTTTGTGGAATTCTGTAGTATTACTAATGGTGTGTGTGTGTGCTTATGGGATGGGCGGAGGGGTTAGAGTGGAAGATATCGGGATATGTCACTGAAAATCTTTATGAATACCTTTTGCGGGTGAAATACGTTTTTTTTTCTTTTTACGTGGAGCAAAGCGGTTTTTTTTTCTATAGTGAGGGACCCATCTTTGACATTTTTCCCTCCACATAGTCATTACAGTAAAAGCGCGTCAATTTGACTCCCGTTAATTAGGAAAATCGGATAATTCGGACATGCTCTATGGACCCGGCAAGCATATGTATTTCCTAAACATGTTATTTCTGGCGCAATGCTTGAAAGATGAAGAAAGGACTGAGAAAAGAGACAGGACAGAGACAGAGGCGTTCCTCTGTCTCATTTCTCAGTCCTATCTTCATGTTTCAAGCATTGCGCCAGAAATAACATGTTAAAATGGCTGATTGGATTCCTAAGTCCCTTTATAAGTTACGCGCTCGTATTTCTAAGTATCACTAAGTATCAGAACTAACATAATTAGCAGGCTCAGGCACGAACTCGCCCAGCAACAAGTTCTTCTAGAGCAGATTTATTGTTCAATGGCTTTTAACTCTCGTTAATTCGGTCATATTTGGCCGCATCCCGGTTAATTCTGACGCGCCTAGGAACGCGCCAAGCACGAAGCGACGCAAAGGAGCGAGAACGCCAGTCGCGAACAACCGGAACGGTCGCAGGCTTTCGGAAAGCCGTTGTCGCCATTCACAGCCTTGCCCCAATCGCGTTGTTGGCGACGAAGGCTTTAGCGGCTGCAGAAAACTTGTTTAGTTTTCCGCAGTGAACTGCGGAAAACTAAACCGCACGCGAACTGCGTGGGCGCTATCTACGATCGTGTCGATAACGATTGTTGTCAAAGCTGCGACAAAAAGTAGCTTCGCTTTTGCCGCGTGCCTTCAGAACTGCGTAGGCACCATCCATGATCGTGCAGTAGCGAGGCAAGTTTAATCGGCAGCAAATGCGGTGAGCGGCAGTTTTCGTTTCGACTCTCGATGGCCGCGCGCGTGCCTTCAGATATGTGTGAACGCTATGATCGTGTCTTTAGAGACCACGGTTTCGTCTGCAGCGGCTGCGCGACTCGGTAGTTTCGTTTTAACTCCCGGCAATGCGTGCGCAATGTCACAACACTCAAACATGGTGTAAGCTTTTGAAGATGGCGAGCTTCAGCCGCGGTCTGGAACAAAACTCGTTTGCTGCATTGTGATGGACCAAACTTTTTCCGTACATTTTTCCGGCGGAAAAATTATCGTCACGTGCGTGTAGTGGTGTTGGTAGTGGCGGTACGTAATAATGGATGGGTTCAGAGCGCGTTTCGGCTTAAGACAGAGGGGCTTGAGACGCGGTTGCATTGTTAACGAAGTCGCAAATGACAAGAATTGCGGCTTTTACATTGCTCTTATGCAAAATAAGTGCTGGATTTACGTATTCATTGAGAAAATGAAAATGCATTGGTGTGATGGACACTTGTTTATTGTTTTCAGGATACTTTTGATAATTTGGCATTCGGTTAATTCGGACATTTTTTCCGGTCCCGTGAAATACGAATTACTGAGCTCTTACTGCAATTTAACAAAAGCTTATCCTCCTCCACTGGAGCACACGTGCCAGAGATACCGCGTGGCCGATAATCTTCAGAAAGGAATTCTTTAATCGCGCATCATCTGTCATTTCGCCCGCTCCCGTTATGACCAATATAGCCTCATTTATTGTGACAGTAAAAGGAACATCATCTCTACTTCTGCTGTTCCACTTGTGTTTGACAGGAATACCGCAACCAAGGCTCGTTTACCCCCGCCTACTCGAGGAACGTTCACCCGATGGAAGAATGGTGATGCACTTACACGATCAACTGACGCTGAACCTTAGAAAGGCGTCGGTGGCGGCTCGCAACTTCCGTGTTCTGGAACACGAAGATGGACACGAAGTAACTCATTTTGTAAGTGGTATCACTATATGCATTCATAAAACGCGACTACTATTAAAAATGTTGGTGAAAATATGGCACAAGTTCTTGTGGTACCCGCCATGGTGGTCTAGTGGTTGTGAGGCTCGGCTGCTGACCGGAAGGTCGCGGAATCTAATCCCGGCCGCGGCAGCTGCATTTCGATGAAGGCCAAATCCTCGAGGCCTGTGTGCTTAAATTTACGTGCACGTTAAAGAGGAAGTGGTCGAAATTTCCGGAGCCCTCCACTGCAGCGTCTCTCATAGTCATATCGTGATTTTTCAACGTAAAAACCCCTACAATTGCATTACCTCTTTCTTGTGAGAGTGTGCTAACACTAGTTAAAAAGCACGTATGCCCCATAGATATCCTTGTAAACATACTCGTATATGATGATATGTCCATACGGAATTATAGCACCGGAAATGTTGGTATGTGGTAGGGAGCGCAATATACAAGCAAATGAATACAACGACCATATTGGAAAACTGACTCATGAGTCGACTCACTCAGGCTCAGTCGGACTCAGATCGAGCCGTGAGTCTGAGTCTGAGTGAGTCCGGGTGAGTAATATTCTGGTGAGCTTGAGTCCGAGTGAGCCCTATTGAGGAAAATTTTGATGAGTCTGAGTCCAAGTGAGTCCGGTTCAGGAAAATTTTGGTGAGTGTGAGTCCGAGTAAGCCCTAAGGGCAAAGTACATTTCTTAAGTGAGTTTGAGTGAGCTCCACATTTTTTTTTTGCCGACTTATGGTCCTATCTACTCAACTTCAGCATTACTATCAGCCTTATGTCAGCTCACGTTTATACTCACGTCTACTCACGTCTACTTGCATATACTTCAGCGCACTGGCATTTATACGTCACCTCAATATTTATTATTCAAAGGCGTGAGTTCTGACCTCCCCCATTTTCCCCGCAACTTTTTCACTGGAAGTTCTTGATAAAGATATCTCGCGTGAGTCGTATCTTTCAATAAAAATGTTCTTACTGTATTGCAACCACTGATAACTCGTATTTGAAGCTACGATATCAAAAGGCGCCAAGTAGACCACCGATTATACGAGATATTGGTGTTGAAGAGCACTGACACCGTGGTTGAAAAAGATAATTATACGCTAACGGACTCATGAATTGGCTCATCCAGACTCAGATTGAGCCGAGAGTCTGAGTCTGAGTGAGTCCGAGCGAGTAATATTTTGGTGAGCTTGAGTCCGAGTGAGTCCGGTTGAAAAAATTTTAGCATGTCTGAGTCCGGGTGAGTCCCATTGAGGAAAACTTCGGTGAGTCTGAGTCCGAGTGAGCCCTGAGGGTAAATTATATTTCGTGAGTGAGTCTGAGCGAGCTCTACTGACATTTTGACTGACATTGACCTGATATTTTAGCAATATAACTCTACACGGCAAAAATAACCACTTTTTATATAGTTCTTACCACTTTGGAAACTATAATAGACTTGCAAAATGTTTACACTCGCTGTTTACAGTCGGGAAACGTAGTCCATTGCCTTGACGAATCACCGCATTAACTTTTAAGCAGTGATATCATAACGAAGTTAATGTATTTACATTCATGTTAAACATGGCAGCACAAAAACACAATTTAATATAATCATTTGCCTCAGCAAAATAAGAATATTTACTTACATAACATTTTCTTCATGTAAGGCATAATTGTCTTTTCAATGTAGAATTTTTTTGTCGAGAAGTAATATTACTTGTTCGAAAGTACAGGTTTTCTAAACTTAACAACACTTCTTGTCATAACGCTTATTGAATATGTCAAACGAAAATAAAGCTTCATTCATCAAGCGCATCTCAAGCTTATAAAAAAAAAAGCCGGCAGATCCCACGCATTGTGGGAATCGATGTAATGCGAAGCAGCCAGCAAAGAGCTGCATACATCGTCTTGTATGTCATTGAGGAAAATGCGTGTCATGGTTTTCATGTTAACTCCTATTATTTATGTTCGTCACACAGTGACGTCGCGCAAGACCAGTTCCGGGGCAGATCAAGCTAGCGAAACGGCCACCAGCGCGCCATGAGCGTGGCACGTAAGTCATGCTGTACATGACATGCGTGTCATGATTTTCATGATAACTCGTGCTTATTTATGTTCGTCACACGGTCACGTCGCAAGATACCAATTTTGGTGTATATCAATCTAGCGAAACGGCCGCCAGCGCCCCATGAGCGTGGCACGTAAGTAATGCTGTACATGACATGCGTGTCATGATTTTCATGATAACTCGTGTTATTTATGTTCGTCACACGGTCACGTCGTAAGAGACCAATATTGGTGTATATCAAGCTAGCGAAACGGCCGCCAGCGCCCCGTGAGCGTGGCACGTAAGTCATGCTGTACATGACATGCGTGTCATGATTTTCATGATAACTCGTGTTATTTATGTTCGTCACACGGTCACGTCACAAGATACCAATTTTGGTGTGTATCAGTCTAGCGAAACGGCCGCCAGCGCCCCATGAGCGTGGCACGTAGGTCATGTTGTGCATGACATGCGTGTCATGATTTTCATGATAACTCGTGTTATTTATGTTCGTCACATGGTCACGTCGCAAGATACCAATTTCGGTGCATATCAATCTAGCGAAACGGCCGCCAGCGCCCCATGAGCGTGGCACGTAAGTCATGCTGTACATGACATGCGTGTCATGATTTTCATGATAACTCGTGTTATTTATGTTCGTCACACGGTCACGTCGCAATATACTAATTTCGGTGCATATCAATCTAGCGAAACGGCCGCCAGCGCCCCATGAGCGTGGCACGTAAGTCATGCTGTACATGACATGCGTGTCATGATTTTCATGATAACTCGTGTTATTTATGTTCGTCACGCGGTCACGTCGCAAGATACCAGTTTTGGTGTATATAAAGCTAGCGAAACGGCCGCCAGCGCCCCATGAGCGTGGCACGTAAGTCATGCTGTACATGACATGCGTGTCATGATTTTCATGATAACTCGTGTTATTTATGTTCTTCACACGGTCACGTCGCAAGATACCAATTTCGGTGCATATCAATCTAGCGAAACGGCCGCCAGCGCCCCATGAGCGTGGCACGTAAGTCATGCTGTACATGACATGCGTGTCATGATTTTCATGTTAACTCGTGTTATTTATGTTCGTCACACAGTCACGTCACAAGATACCAATTTTGGTGTATATCAAGCTAGCGGAACGGCCGCCAGCGCACCATGAGCGTAGCATGTAAATCATGCTGTACATGACATTCGTGTCATGATTTTCATGTTATGACTTGTCATTTATGTTCGTCATACAGTCATGTTACGCCATAGCAGTTTTGGTGCACATTTGATTAACCAAGCGACCAGGAGAGCACAAAGTCGTAGGCGGCTAGATAGATAGATAGATAGATAGATAGATAGATAGATAGATAGATAGATAGATAGATAGATAGATAGATAGATAGATAGATAGATAGATAGATAGATAGATAGATAGATACGGTCAAAGTCGCAGAAGTTCGCTAAGAAATGCTTCGCATTTAAAAAAGGTAATGCCTGACGTTCAAGAAATATAGAGCAGTATTTGGTCAATATCTACAGAAACTAGCGGTGTCATGGACAGATTGAAAACAGCTACGAATTTTGCATCGTTACTTTCATGCGACAGATTTTGTGACAAGCGTTCTAGGAATCAAGCGCCTTAGCTCGAAGAGGTTATGATGTCGACAGCCCTCGTCTCTGTTTACTTTTTCTCGATCCATCAGTAGAGCTGGTATAGCAACATTTGTCTGGTTTTACATCGCTATCAGAAGCTCAGATATCTTTCAGAGCTTTTTGACACTTCTAGGCAAACATTGGTTGGCTATAGTATAGGTCATATCAGTACGCTGAACTTTGTAAAAAGACAATATTCGGTCCTCATCCATCACTGTTTTCACAGTTCGACGGGAGAGACCTGGAACAGAATCTTCACGAAGATGAAAAGCAATTCGCTACAGTGCACGTCACAAGAATAGGCGACGGGATCGAAGTTGTAAGTGTCAACATTTTCTCGTCCAACAACAATATCTATTTAACTGTGTTTCGCTTCAATTGTAAGTCATCACTTCGTTGAAATACCTCAACTCTATGTTGTAACAACACACATGCAACGGAACTCACTTTTGTTGTCACGACAAAAAAAAAATCACAGCATATCCACGGGGTGAATGATGATGAGTGGGGCGAAGCTACGGAGGGAATCATCTGTAAACCGTGAAACTCTTCCGTGAAATGCGCCCAGTACATAATATAAAGAGTGTGAAACATCGTGTGTATATTAAACATCAAACTTTTATTGTACTGTTGGTTTACGTGGTCCCTTCATTATCACTTGTGATCGGTGAAATGCAAGGAAGAATTCCGCTCCCGAGCGAAAGAGCGCCAAGAGCGACCGCATTCCCCGCTCGCCCTGTGCGAATTAAAGGCAAGGCTAGAGGGAAGACAGGACGCGCGTTCCACGACGCGAGGTCGGTAGCATGCCCAACGAAAGCCAACGGAACGCGATCGTGCAAGTGCTCCGGCTTCGCATCGCCTCATGGTTCCATTTAGCGTCCCAAAACCAAACATATTGCTCAAGGTTTGCCTTGCGTTTTTCGTAGAAATAATTTCTTTATCATGTACATTAAGACGAAAAGTTGAAAGCTCACTAGAGTGTATCGCCCGCAAAGTATGTCTTTTAGTGTGATTTAACTCTCGTACGGCAGGGTCCTCGCGCCGTTGCCGGTCCACCTCGCCCGTTGACGATCGGGCGAGGTGGCTACATATAACTACTACACTTTAAGAAAAACATCTGGCGTTCTTTCGTTCTGCTTTTACAAAACATCTGGCGTCTTTCGTTGGTTTATTTCATCAATCAACGGCGTTTTGAACAAAATTTTTATTGTTTAATCACGCACAGGAGAAATCTCACCAGGCACTACCTTGGAGGTAAACAATGGCTGCTAATGGCAATGAGAGACAGAAGAAGTCGGCTTTTAGCTAACACTTACACTTCTACTTCTACTAACGTTTCCTACTGGAACATGCCAATGGCTGCTAATGGGGAATGAGAGACAGAAGAATTCGGCTTTTAGTTAACGCGCACGCTGCGAATTTTTTATTGTTCAACAACGCACAGGAGAAATCTCCCACCGGCACCACCTTGGAGGTCAAAGCGTAAGACTTGTTACTCACTACTACGATCACGACGACTACGAGGGACGAACGGGTGCCGCCTTAAGGAGCTTCGCCCCTAAAAAGTCTTTTGCTGCGGATCGGCTGCGTCGGCGTCGCTGCCGCTGGGAGGCGGCACTCACCAGCGACAAGCTGACCGACCAACTTTGGGCCGTCCGGCAAGCCGAGGATGCCGCCCGGGTCCAAGGGCTTCAAGCCGCCACCTGACGCTATTATCATCGACAGAGAGTGGGGCGGGACAGGGGTTAATCCCCTCTTTCCCACGCCTCGCCCGGACTTTTAATAATGTTTATTCATTCATTCATTGCACACTAGAAATGTCTGTCGATGCGTCAGGAATCTGTAGTAACTACAGAGAAATCTTGTAGAGCGATTTCTACGGCCCTCATGGCAAGTTATGTTGTAATTTTCAAATGGATAGTAAATGATATTGACGCAAGCTCCCCTGACATCTAGTTGTTCACGGCGTACGTGTGACACGGAAGGGAAAAAAAAACAAAAAAACGCTGGTATACAACGTAACCGCGTAGTTCATATCAACTGAGTTGCTTACTCATTTATAGGAGGTCGCGCTTCGAAGACCTCGCAATAGAGTTGCACTTTCATTGGCAGTGACCGCCCTCTGGCCACGGCACTACCACGCAGCGTGTGGATCCACATGTCCCTTTTGTGAAATTTATATTAATAGAGTGAACGTAACACACTCGCTATGGTCGTGCCCATGGATATTGCAAGTGAGTCTTCGCCACCTCTAAAGAACCGATCTTCGTCCAGGTCGCTCTCCAGACACAGATGAATACATGGACCGTTTCACCGATCATTATCGCCTCCAGTAGTTGCGTAACTACATTATGCCTAAGGATCACCTTCCGAAATAAATAAACAAGAAGTTCTACACAATCCTTATTTACATGTCCAGGTATCTTTTACAGAGAGACAGAGAGACAACAAACTTTATTCACCGCACAACGAGGTCGTCGAAGTTAGCTTGCCGGTGGTTCGAAGGGTGGTGGCCAGTAGCTAGCCACGACCGTTACGGCCCAGTTAATCACGCCTGCCTAAATTCAGTAGTCGGTTGCCTACAGGAGTGACTCCCACGCCTCGAGAAAGGAAGCTGTCAGTATTGTCTTAGGAGGTGGCTTCCCCTCGCATTTCCAAAGATTGTCATCTTGGGTAGCCTTCATGCAGTTGGAATGTCGGCAGTTTGGTTTAATTTCCTGGGGGTAAATTTTTGACAGCCGATGAGGGCTGGGAAAAGAATCCGTTTGCATTTGCCTCCAGATTGTAGCCTGTTCTCTTGTTAGGTCGGTATGCGGGGCCCCATATGTTTTGTGATTCTCTCATGCTCGCCAACGCACCACGTCACAATGGAATGAGCCACACTTCAGACATGATCGACTGCATTCATTTGACCCTACATTAAGTCTTCAAGTCCCATCAAGACTTCGCCGAGCAGACGCGACCCTTTTGTGTAGGCTGTGGTTGGGCGTTGCGTTTACCAACGCCTATGCTTTCCGCATTGGGATGGCCGACACCGCAGCCTGTGACCACTGTGGAAACGCAGAAACAATTAGACATATTTTTTGCGACTGCCCACTGTACAATGCACAGCGACTATATCTTTGCAACGCGCTGAACAAGATGGACGACCGACCTTTGTCGGAAGAAAGAATTCTACGCCATCGACAAGACGCAACGTCACAGAAGAAGGCCATGCAAGCGCTACTGCGCTTCTTGCGATCTACCGGCCTTTTTGAACGATTGTAAGAAGAACTTCGTCCCTGTGTGTTTTTTTTTATCTTGTGTGTGTACGTGCGTTTTTTTTTCTCCTTTTTTTTCCCCTCTCTCTCTCTAGACCCTCTTTCTTGCCCCTATTTCCCCTCCCCAGTGCTGGGTAGCAAACCAGATGCTAATATCTGGTTAACCTCCCGGCCTTCCTTTTTTCATCTCTCTCTCTCTCTATAATAAGGAGTAATTTGGTTATCTGTGGTGATCCCTTCCTGCGGGAAGTCCACGGTTGAAGGGTCCACCTCCCGGTTGATTAAACCTCGGGCTACACGGTGGGCCACCGCATTCCCCGGATCACCCGCGTGAGCGGGCACCCTTACAAGTTGTATCCTATTGCAATGTTTGTTATTTTTAAGGTTGTTGGCCCCATAGGTCGGCAAACTCACTCATGAGTGAACTCACTCAGACTCACTCAGACTCATACGGGCCGTGAGTCTGAACCTCAGTGAGTTCGGGTGAGTAATATTTGGTTGAGTGTGAGTCCGAGTTAGTCCGGCTGAGGAAAAGTTTAGTGAGCCCGAGTCCGTGTGAGTTCGGTTGAGGAAAATATTTGTGAATCTGATTCTGAGTGAGCCCTAAGCACAAAATATGTGTTCTGCAGGCACTACAAGCTCAAGCACCCAGAGCGTGCCTTGGTTTGCCCAGATGTACGTCAACAGAGGCAACTATTGCGATTGCTCGTGACCATCCAATGCAAACTCACATTACGGTGGAAGTCCTGAGAACGCACGTCAGACATTTTGCACGTGCTCTCTGTCATCACCTTGCAACACTGCCTTCAGAGAGGCGCCAAACAATATTCTCTAAAACTATCGTCAAGTACAAGGACAAACTTCCCTCGGGCTTCACCACTGCATCTAAACCACCGATGCCCCCTTGGTGTTAACGCGCAGTTCAACTCAGTGTACCAGGGATCAGGAAGAAATCTGAACTGTCGTCACCTGTGCTGAAACAACTGTCTCTGCTTCTTTTGCACAAGAAGTATGCGGAAAGTGTACATATATGTACAGATGGTTCCACAAACATCCAGTGTTCGTCCGGTGCGGTGGTTGTCCCAGCAAGAGCTATTACCATCAGCTTTAGGATTGACCAGTCGACGACGTCGACAGCTGCGGAACTAGCTGCTCTGCGCGCTGCACTTTATTTGGTCAATCGGGAACCACCTCAACATTGGTCTATCTTCAGCGACTCAAAGGCAGCCCTATAATCTCTGCTATCTGCTCTGCGTCGCGGGCCATACGAACAGCTCGTATTTGAAATTCGATGTCTTCTCCATACTTCACATGAGAAAGGGCACCACGTGACGTTTCAGTGGCTGCCAAGTCACTGCGGCGTCATAGGGAATGAACACGCCGATAATACCGCTCGGGCAGCTCACTAAAGCACACAGGAAGATACCATCCCACTTTCAAGGTCTGACGCTGCCAGCAGTCTTCGAGGGTTGCACATGAGATAACGCTCGCTGTATGGTGCCTACCAAGCAGCCGAACCAACCGGACCAATCCTCAACACCACCTGTCCTCTTTGATGCATCTCTGTATGCCAACTGGACTCCGCCGAAGAGAGGCCACACTGCTTTATCGCTTATGGCTAGGCGTGGCATTTACGAAGTCCTATTCCTTTCGGATTGGAATGGCCGACAACGCTCTTTGCGATGCCTGTCGTTGCGAGGAGACGCTACACCACGTCCTGTGCGACTGTCCGGTATATAATGTTCAGAGACAGTCACTGGCGTCCGTTCTAGCGCGCCTTGACAGTAGACAAAATGTGTGTTGAAACAGTTCTTGCATGCCGTCAACAGAAGACATCACAGCTGAAGGCGACGAAGGCACTGCTGAGGTTTTTAAGAGAGACGAACTTGGACAAGCGGCTGTGACAGAAATGTCGCGTACCACGCAAGAGTGACCGGCTGATTCTGTGTGTGCAGTTTCATGTGCTATATTTCTATCTTTCTCTCTCTCTTTCCTCTCCATCTTTAATCTCTCCCACCCTGTCCCCATGTGTAATGTAGCAAACCGTTTGTCCTATACTGGTTAACCTCCCTGCCTTTCCTTTTCTATTATTTTTCTTCTTGAGTGAGTCTGAGTGAGCTCCACTTTCTATTGCCGACCTATTTTCCTATCTACTCATCTTCAGCATTACTATCGGTCTTATATCGGCTTACGTTTATGCTCGAGTTTATTCACACATTTCAACGCACGGGCGTTCATGCTCCACCTCAATATTTATTGATCAAAGGCGTGAATTAGGGGGGGGGCGCCATGACCTTTGCCCACAAATTCTTTCGCGGGAAGTTATTGATAAAATATCTTGTGTGAGTCGGGTATTTCATAAAAAAATATCCTTACTTACTGAAACTACTGATAACTCATATTTGAAGGTAAAAGATCAAAAAGCATATCGTAAGCACCGATTATGTGAGATACTGGCGTTAAACAGCATTGGCACCATGTTCGAAAAAGCTAATTTTACGCTAGCGGACTCACGAGTTGACTCACTCAGATTCACTCAGACTCAGGTCAAGCTGTGATTCTGAGTCTGAGTGAGTCCGGCTGAGTAATATTTTGGTGAGTATGAGTCCGAGAGAGTCCGGCTGAGAAAAAGTTTAGTGAGTGTAAGTTCGAGTGAGTCCGGTTGAGGAAAATTTTGGTGAGTCTGAGTCCGAGTGAGCCCTCAGAGCAAAATATATTTCTTGGGTGAATCTGAGTGAGCTCCAGTTTTTTCGCCGATTTATGGTTGGCCCCGATTGGCCCAACACAGCCCATAATGAAGTTCGTGAGCGCCATTTTAGAGTCGCTCAAGATGTATTTAGTTGCCTGGACTGAGGTGGCCAACGCGATGGCGGCCTCTTCTGCTGCCTCTAAGGCTGAGGCTGTTTAAACGGTGGCTGCGGTAATAGGTTCCCCGCGGCCGGTCACCGCGCATATGGTGTAACGGTCTCTCGAATTTTGAGCAGCGTCAACGTACAGTACGTTTGGGCGATCCTGAACGGTTTGTGCGAGTTTTCCTGGCCGTGCCTTTCTTCCTTCGTCATGTATTCCTGCCAGCATATCTTGGGCAGGGGTTTAATCGTGAGGTGTGCACGAGTTGCCGCCGGTATGAGAACCCTGTTATCGAGTGTGCAACTAGTGCGTCGGCCGAGGCGGCTGAGTATCTGCAAGCCTGCCTTGGTGCGGGAAAGCCTTTGTTCTTGGGCCGTGAGGTGCCCTTCGATTAATTCCTCCACTGTGCTGTGGATACCCAAACGCAGTAACGTGTCCGTGCTTGCGTACCTGGGAAGCCCCAGAGCACGCTTATATGTTTGTCTAATGAGGGAGTTTAGTTTTTCATCATCCCCCTTTCTTAGGTGTAGTAGTTTAGAAAATATCGCGGACATATATCTTCAAAGCAATGCCATGTCTCAAATTTGAGCATTTTATGCATCTATAAACCACACTGACCTCTTAATGAAATGGCTCATTATATTCAATGGCATGCCGTTACCTTAACTTCTTGTGTTTAAATATTCGTCCTGTGCCATCGGGTGCTTAGTTAAATGTCGAGAATCGCGGCCGCGGAGGCGCAGCAATTATTGAAGCAAGGCGTGTGACCGGGCTAGTTGGTATTCCATAGTGACGTGAACAGCGCGTGTAACACACAAGGACGAAGAACCAACAGGACGAAGAACTGGCATGTGTGTTGGAAGTACGAGCCCCGCGCCAAAAAACCTCTCCTGCCGTACACTTCGGCACATAGTAAACTAGTTAGGCGGGGAATCATTCAAGCATGCTTGCACAAAGCCCTTGTTAAGTCCTGTCATCACTCCATTCACGACAGCTTCTTCTCGCAGATAGGTAGATTGAAGGCAGCCGGTTATCCCCGTCACCTTCTCGTCTCTGTTGCTGATAAGCTGCGGGAAAGGTTCAAGCAGTCGAGTAGTTCTCCTGATCTTCAGGCACCAGCGAGAAGTAAGGTGGCGGTTATCCCGTATAAACATGCCATTTCTCACAAGCTCAAAAAGATAGGTGAAAAGGCGGGCATCTCAGTCGTATTTTCGGCACCGCACAAGCTGTCTGAGCTGAGTGTCAGGACCAGCCCTATAAAACGGGATGAAAGCGCATGCAAAATTAAACACAAGAATAAGTTCGTTGACTGCTGTAGTAGCGTTGTTTATAGCATTCCACTCTCATGCGGACAGACTTATATCGGCCAGACGGACAGGTGCCTTAATGTACGTTTGCAGGAGCATGACCAAAAGGTACGCAGATGGACAGAAGGTTTTCTTGCAATGCACTGTTCCCAATGCGGGTGCGCTCCAGCCTTTGATAACACACAGATTTTAGCTAGGCATCGTCAGTATAGCACGCGCATAGTCATTGAAGCTGCAGCTATCGCTAAATGCAGTTGCATCAGCAAACCTTCAATTGCCCTCACTGACAAAGAAATAGATTACCTAAGTTCATCCGGTCAGATAACGTAGACATACTCCGGTTGCTTTTCCTGATGTCTTTTCGCGGTTTTGTGGTTTTTGCTTATTAATTCTTTGTGTGTCTTGGTTCCCTCTCCATGTCTGCCATCATGCGCAATTCAAGTGAGCGGTGAACACGTGTGCCTACTTGTTCTCGTTTTTCCATGTTTGTCTTAATAAATTTCAGTTGGAAGTCAGCGCTAGTCCTCGTCGGTTCTTCGTCCTTGCGTGTTACACGCGCTGTTTCAAACTCTGGCGCTACCACCGGCAGCAAGGGCGACAAAATATGGCCTACACGCGCTGTTCACGGCAGCAATTATAGTGCTCGGCTGCTGACCCGAAAGACACGGG
Source organism: Rhipicephalus sanguineus (assembly GCF_013339695.2). Classification (NCBI taxonomy): domain Eukaryota; kingdom Metazoa; phylum Arthropoda; class Arachnida; order Ixodida; family Ixodidae; genus Rhipicephalus; species Rhipicephalus sanguineus. Next base: position 4,149,481 of record NC_051183.1, read on the forward strand.
TTCTCTCCCGGCCACAGCAGTTCGATTTACATGGATTCTAACGTTTTTACAAGTAGAAAATCGCGACGACTAACCATTTACCTGTGAAAGGCCAAGTAACAACAGCATGCAATTTTTACGTTTCAAGCTCATCTTCAACGAAGACGTAGTTTGTTATATCTAAAACTCCCGGACAAAGAAGAACCTTCTGCCTTACGACAGTGGTTACACTACCCGCCGCGGTGGTGTCGTGGTTACGCTGCTCGACGACTGACCCGAAGGTTGCTGGATCGAAAAACGGCCGCGGCGGCCGCATTTTCGACGAAGGCAAAAATCCTTGAGACACGTGTACTTAGATTTAGGTGCACTTTGAAGAACCAAAGCTGGTCTAAATTTCCGGAGCCCTCCACTACGGCGCCCCTCGTAATCATATCGTAGTTTTGGGACGATAAACCCCAACAATTATTATTATTACCAGCAAAATAGCTGCTGCCACAACTTTTCAGATAGTCTGAATAATCACTCGCAACGCTCAGTCGCTGCAGGATTTCCCTCTTCGCTCGTCAGTGCTGTGTGCGAGTCAGTCTTGCAGGGGCATAAAGGAAACAAAGTTGCAAGATCGCTTGCTCGGAAAGCGGCTGGTCGTCGAGGCGCGTAAACACTGCTGAGAGGGGCTGTCTCCGGCAGCTGTATCGAGAACAACTGCACAGGATATGATCGATGGTTTCTTCGCTGCCGCAATTGTCTCAGGTAGCACGGACTGCCGTTAAACTTATTTGCTTGCCGTGGCGGAGCGAAACGTGAAGGACCGAGTTCAACAAGCATAGTACGTCTGTCTTTGTCGATGTTGCCTGTCGTCTTGCGTTTTTTGCTGCGCCGTAATTGCAGTATTTGAACGTGCACGAATTAGCTCAGCAAAGTGTACTGTTGTACCATCATTTCAATGGCATGTATAACGCAATCCTAAACCTCACGTGTTCTGTTTCTTCTTGCAGGAAGGTGTGGTGGGACCACACCACAGGATCGAACCAATGCTCACAATGGAGAGATCAGAAGAGGGCCTCATTCCGCACATGATACACGAAATTGAGAAGAAGGAAATGGTAGACATTGAGAAAGCAATACCTGAAAAAGGCAAGTAAAGAAGCGAATCATCATGCGAACGCGTTTTATAAAGAAAATTTTGCATGCCACTGTGCGCAAGGCCAGCTCGCTGCGCATACGAAGGGGGAACAAACGGGGTTTTTGGAAGTTGGAGCAGAGTGAATAAACTGGCTAGTTAGTGCCTATATAACACACAGAAAAATTGGCAAATTTTCCTAGGAGAAATTGCCGCATGTGTGAAGCATCATTTTTTTTTCATACGACGCAGCAGCAACCCTAGATAGATGTCCGCCTCGGTGGTACAGATATGGCGCTCGGCTGCTGACGCGAAGGTCGCGAGTTCGATCCCGGCCGCGGCGGTCGCATTTAGATGAAGGCGAGATGGTAGAGGCCCGTGTACTTAGATTTAGGTGCACGTTAAAGAACACCGGATAGTCGAGGTTTCCGGAGCCCTCCACTACGGCGTTCCTCATAATCATATTGTGGTTTTGGGACGTAACACCCCAGATATTATATTATTATTATTAAAGCAACACTAGATAACTGTAACAGACACTAGTAACAGTAGTCGACATTACAGTAATAAAGGTTAAATTCAGTAGAGTTAGTATGATAAGTACTTCTCCGCGAACACTAGGCCTCTCCTGTGCATTGCAGTTAAATCTGCTGATTAGGTGTGAATAAATTATTGCATTTTACATTGAATTATTACAATGCTTTGAAAATTTCGCAATATTGTATCTACAACTTACGCTGCAGATGCTTGGACCACGAATGAGAGGAGCTCAGGCACTGAAAACGTCCCCGTAGAAGTTATAATAGAAATTTTTGTGGTCAGCGATGTATTGCATTTCGGCCACTTCAGTACTACGGTTCAACTAATATATTACCTCTGCGTACAGATCAACTCGGTAAGTACCAGTTATGCTATTTTCAGAACTTGTCATGTTCCCAACTAGAACCATTGTGTTATCATATATGTATATTTATTATATGTACGCAGAAATGCAAAATGACGGACGCGACACGTGCGTGTTCCTGCTTTTTTGTCCTTGTGTTGCTTATACGCTAAGAATACTTACCATGTGTTACCAACAATGCCGAATTCCTATCATTTTGTAGTTTTTTGCAAGGTTAAAGAAAACAGCCATATAAAAAATTGGGGGACGCTTAAGCTTCGCCTTTAAGAGTTGAACGCGATAGCAATATCCTGCCCCTAGTGCGCATTTCGAACACTACGAGTGTTTAACAGAATGTGCGCAATGAGGTGTGTGCCTTATGTAATGGGTAGCATGCTTTAAACCAGGAGCAATTATGCGCGAGAACCTTTTTCGAGGCTGCGATGCACCCACTACGTAGTCTTAAGGGAATACGCGCAGTAATGTGTGTGCCTTTTGTAATGGGTGGCTGTCTCTAAACCACGAAGTCGTTATGATATTGACGTGGTGTGACGCCCGATGGCAATGTACGCTTGTACCACGCAATATTACTGCCATATTACATCTCGTACTGTGACACCTGTATACAGGACGCGTATTTTTGGGAAGCATCAAAGTTACTTTCAGTGCAGCTCCAAGCAGAGGCGTGGCTGTGTGGTAGAACACCTGCTTGCCACGCAGACGGCCTGGGTTCGATTCTCACTCGGACCCAACATTTTTATTATTTATTTTATTTGCAGCTTTTTCGATTTTTCGGCCACGGACAAGGTGATGATTTTTCGCTCACAACCAACGGTGCCGATGCCGACGGCGGAATATCTGCGATACGAGCTCTTTAACGCTATCGCGTTAAAACGAGACGCTGAGAAACAAAGCAACGCCGTATATTTATTCGCTGCGCTGCCACTTCACTTTTCTAAAATCATGCCACACACACAAAATGCTTCCTCGGCATAAGTATCCTTATTCCACCTAGCTTCCTGGTTGATCTCGAGAGTATAAACATTCCCCAAGAACAGGCACAAGCTAGAGCCGTCGGCATAGGTATTAAACATTATTAACGCTATATTGAAGCAACAAGAGTTTCGTGACATATTTGTCAATTAGCACCCGTGTCCCACCCGTGTCACGCGTGTTCTCACCGTGAAGAACATTCGTTGCTAATGTTATTCATTTGATATCAAAGAACTAGAGATTCGATCAACGAACATGACATTTTCAGTCGAATGAGCTCTCCGAGTTCATTTTCATTCCACTTTGATCAAATGCGTGATCTGGGTGCCAATTAAATTCTGAAAGACATCCGTTAGTCCACATATGCCAACACTACCGCCCATTATAGAGAATTTACCAAATAATAGCAAACATATAAGCTAGTCGTAACAGGTACGGACAGTGTCTTGATAACCAGTACTGACCGTGACAGTCCCTCGCACACTGACGGTGTGCGGGGGACCAGAATAAGCTATAACACCACTGGTAACTAGGGTTCACAAATCGTGGAGGGGTTCGAAATGATATCCTCCCGCTTATGTCATAAAATGCTTCGAAAGCTGGAAATGTCACGTTTCCTATAGTTCTGCTATAAATTTCATTCAGACGTTGACCTTCTGTAAAAAAATTACAATTTTATTATGGACCGAAATTCAGCATTCCAACACGGCCAACCGTCATTCCACAGGTTAACCTAAGGTACTCAGACACAAGCGGGCCAAGGGTGAAATTTCGTCTAACCGGAGTCGAGAGAGACCACGTAAGTATACGGTTCTCGTATGTGTGATTCCTGGTTTGTTCCGTCAACTCGTATGAACCTCTGTCGCACGCATTTTTCTATCTAGCATAGCCCTTATAAGAATGGCACCGGCAAACTGTTGGAAAGCTCATCTTCACTCGAGAACTTTCGGCTGTACGCCGATAGCAAAAGCTACGAATACGGTAAACCAGATATGGTGTACCTGATGACTGGGTATGTTCGGCAGCGAGTTTTTGTTACTATTTCGGGTAATTTTATGAAACATCGGGCTGTGTTGTCTAATCACGGATTGGCGCCTCTTTCTAGGTTGAACGTGTACTCCAAAGCAGCCGACGGCACGCAGGACCTGAATGTGTTAGGTAAGCCTATCAGGTAGTGCAATACAGAAGGTGTGCCAGATCAAACTGTTTTTCTTAATCTCATTATAAAACAGCTTTGTAATAATAATTATTATTATTTCATGTATACACAGAAACATAAAAGGCAGCATCAAGACAAAACAGATTATGCAGGATAAGAAAACCTGCTTTTTAACAAGCATAAATAGAATGATTCTTTCGTTATCATTAATCTGTCACTACCTTTACGCACTGTCACCTGCTTAAATGCCGTTTTGTAATGCGTTCTCGCAGAATACCACTCTTGCTGGAATTTCGCGCCAATAATGCAGCTGTTATGGTTTTGTTTTGTGGCGTTTAGCGTCCCAAAGAGACTAAAGCTATGAGAGGCGCCGTAGTGCAGTGCTCCGGACAAATTCGACCACCCGAGGTCCTTTACGTGCACTGACATGACGCAGCACACGGGAGCATATTATATAATGTGCATATTAGATATATTATATATCGCACGTTATATATTGCGACGCGCGCCTGTTTTCCTTTTCATTGTGACCACGCGCTACCGGCTAAAACTCCTACAAGTCATATCGCTTGACGCATGCTACGCCAGGACGTAAGGGTGCCTCCACGAGTGTTTTTAACTGTGTGCACGGCGCGAGTAGTTGAGTTTATTCTGGAAAGATTTGTGGCGCCGACTGAGAATCAAGAGAGAGAGAGAGAGAGAGAGATTAAAGAAGGAAGGCCGGGAGGTTACCCAGATATTAGCACCTGGTTTGCTGCCCAGCACTGGGGTGGGAAAATAAGGGCAAGGAAGGGGGTGTAGAGAGAGAGAGAGAGAGAAAAGAAACGCACATACGCACACACAGGATAAAAAACAGCACAGACAGGAAGGGCGTTCTGGTTACAATAGTTCAGAAAGGCCGGTCGATCGCAAGAAGCGCAGTAGCGCTTGCTCGGCCTTCTCTGCGACGTTGCGTCCTGTCGATGGCGTAGAATTCTTTTCTCCAACAGAGGTCGGTCATCCGACTTGTTGAGCGCGTTGCAAAGGAATAGTCGCTGTGCACTATAATGTGGACAGTCGCAAAAAATACGTTCATTTGTTTCTGCGTTGCTACAGTGGTCACAGGCTGCGGTGTCGGCCATCCCAATGCGGAAAGCGTAGGCGTTGGTAAACGCAACGCCCAACCACAGCCTACACAAAAGGGTCGCGTCTGCTCAGCGAATCCTCGATGGGACTTGAAGACTTAAAGTAGGGCCAAATGAGTGCAAAATGAGCATACTTGAAGTGTGGCTCATTCCATTGTGACGTGGTGCGTTGGCGAGCATGCAAACGAAGCTTCCGTGAAGCGTCGGTCCTAGAAAGCGGTAGTAGTTCATGGTCTTCTGCGTGGGCTGAGCGGCCAGCTTGATCGGCCCGTTCATTGCCGATGATTTCGCAGTGATGGGTAACCCCTGAAAAGTGATTTGATGTCCTTTCTCAGTAAGGTGGTGTATTAATAACAGGCAATAAAGCAAAAAAAAAAGTATAACGTCTGCTGTCTCTAGTACCAGCTGTTCGCGCGGCCCGCGGCTGAGAATCAAGCAAAAACAAGAAGATGGAATAGGATGCCAGAAATTTCTTCAAACGATACCTGATGAACCTTGCACGGCATACCGTAGAAGCAATGAGGCTAACATATATTGGTGAATTCCATTGGCAGATTCGGAGCACATCCGGTAGTGGTTTTTCTGCTCCATTCGGAGTAAGTCTGTTCCATTGGCGGATTGAGAGTGCTCCCTGTATGTTTCATTGGCAGATCTGGAGCACCTCCGCCACCAGATTCACTCCACGGAGCAGCTCTCTCTACTCCGCGAAAAGCGGTGGATTCGACCGGAAGTCGCAAGATCCCCGCGCGTGCGCAGAGCGTGGCGTACAGCGTGCGCGATGCAATGCGCTGTCCGACAGCGCCCATTCTCTCCGCTCGCGCCCGTGAAAGCGAAAACGGCGCGAAACGCGAGGAATGATGGGCGCTTGCGAAGCAGATGTGCGCTAGCGCCCCCTACTATTTGCTCTGGTGAGGGCGCTTGTGCTCCAGTGGCAGATTTCCTTCGGTTGCTCTCCGCGGGAGTGGAGTGCTCCGGCGCAGAGTTCGTCGGCCACTGCGAATCCGCCAATGGAATTCACCAATAGAGTGGTGCTTGGTTCAAGGAAAAAGGGGATAGCGAATGGGTGCGTGGTGTATTTCTTTCAATTAAGCACCACCCTGTGTGTCCAACATCGTTTTCTTCTGCAGTAGTAGTAGTAGTAGTAGTAGTAGTAGTAGTAGTAGTAGTAGTAGTAGTAGTAGTAGTAGTAGTAGTAGTAGGAGGAGGAGGAGGAGGAGGAGGAGGAAGAGGAGGAGTATAAACTTCTTTTGGCAGCACTGTGGAAACTAGAGAGCCAAAACGCTGCTAGCGCGCCAGAAAAAGGTACCTAAGTATATTCATAATTTTGTCATTTTCCTTGCTGAAATAAATACGGCTTTATCTATTAGGATACTCAAAGAGTTGCGGGAAATTGTAAGTAGGCTAGAATTATTGTTCAATTTACAAGAATGTCTTCTTTTTCTTTAACTTTCTTAGACAGCACCACCTTTTCAGCACGCCCGTTTTCCAAAGTAAACATGGCGTCCGTGACGTGTTTGGGTCAGAGTGCGCTCGCAAACTCGCCGTTTAAAGCTCAAACAAAAAAAGATATATACGCGTAATGTGACACCGAAATGTACCCTTAGCAGTCGAAATGTCTCTCTCCCATTTCACATTTTTTTATGTATATGCCTTCCTAAGCGCGTCAACGGTGCGATCGAACAAAACCGAAATTATCCCCAAGCTGCCGTACCACTTGCGGAGTAACACGAATGCGCGGAAGCCCCGCATCCGCAGTCTTCGTTCCGCTGCTAAAATTAGCTGTCACCGAGTATAGTAGGAGTACCTGCCTGAGCTCTACACAACGCTGTAGGCAGCTCTAAAATCACCTGAAAGCTAAATCACTTTCTCAACCTCACGTTTTTTAATTGTTTTTTTTTTTTTGCAGGAATCGGCTTCGTAGCTGGCTTGTGCACCAAGTTCTTCGTAGCCCTTGGTGAAGACATCGCTGGTACCTACAGCGGAATGCATACGCTCACCCACGAGGCGGGCCACGTGTGAGATTCAGAACGAGCGGTTCAAACTATTTCTGCGTCGTCTGTGTCGTGTATCTGTGTACTGTGCCGTCTGTAGCGCCTGTGTCGTCTTTTCTTCTTGTTGTACTGTGTTCTATTTGTGCTGGCCATCATGAGTGCTTCCCAGCCTTTCTCTTACATATTGCTTTGAAAAAAATTGCATTCAGCTTAGGGAGTTGCAGAGCGCTGATGACTCTTTTTATTTCATATGTTCATTACATCTTCAAGTGCTCTAACTTTCGAGCACACAGAGCCAAGTGCATAGCTCTGCTGGCTATTATTATTGTATTGAAAAAACGCTGAGTAGCTCTGCTTTTTACAGCAATGCTTCACAGTCAGAAAGGTTTCGTGAGGAAATGTACCACTGTACGTAACACTATGTACATCTTGAATAATTGTTAACAGGTCAGCCCACTAAGAGAAAGGAAATTCATCAAAGAATAAGGGTGGGCTCGAGTGGACATAGTAGGCATTCCTAATTCATTGCAGGCAATCTGTCGCACTGTTCGTAAAACGAAAAGTGCACAGTAATTGCCTATCGCCAGTACTAACATACGGGGCTGAAACTTAGAGAATAACAATGGAACTCGATAAAAAATTAAAACTCACGCAACGTGCGATGGAGCAGAAAATTATAGGCGTGACATTAAAAGATCGGAAGACACCAGAATTGATCAGGGAACAGAGGGGTAAACGACATTCTAGCGGACATACATTAAGAGAAAATAGTGGACCTAGGCAGGTCGCGTAACGCGTATGAAAGGCAACCACTTGTCAGTCAGAGCAACAGAATGGCTACCACGGGATGGGAAACGCATATGAGGACGCCAGAGGGTTAGGTGGGTCGACGAAGTCAAGTTCACAGGGGTAAAAAAAGGAGTAAAAAAAGGCAGGAAAGATATTCCTTGCTCGTTAGAGTAAGAGTCAGAAAGTACCGTGAGGAAATGTAGCACTGTACGTAACAGTATGCAGATCTAGGTTGATTGTTTACAGGTGAGATTCGCACACGGCAAGGAAGCGCCGTCCTAACTGACAAGTAATGGGCTGCGGTCCGCGCGCATGCACGGTTGTTTCGCTCGAAGCACGGTTGATAGCGCTACAGTACAGTAGCACACGAGCGCGGTCACGTGGTTTTATCTCGTATTTCGCTGGCTTCCTCTAGCAGCAAGTTCACGGACCACGCGAGCGCGTGCCAAACTGCCTGTCCGCGCCACCTACCGTCGACCGCAGCGCTGGACCGGAAACGGATATTCTTGATATTCACTGGTATATCAATTCTCTACGGCTGCGCAGCACATTGTTAGTTCGTTGTTTTCACGCAAAGCGCTTATCTGCTGTATGAGCGCCGCACTTTTATTTTGATAGCAGAATCGAAGCTATCGTGGCGTGCGTCGAACTGTGTGCCGTTCGGTGGATATCACTTTGTGAGAACGGTTGTGACTGATAACTGTTAGGCTGATAGCCTGCTCCGGCTAGCAGACGTAGCCACGGCTGCTGAAAGCGCGCTGCGTTAAAAAAGTGGAAAGTGAAAAATATTCGTGTCCACTGGGAAAATAGCGAGGCTATCGATTAAGGAATGGATGCGTCTTGGGCGTAGCGCTGCTGTCGATCACCGCTGACGTAGCGGAAATGTCGCGAAGAGGCTCTTGGCCACGCGCTCGAGTGGTCCGTAAACTTTGTGG
>NC_051183.1:4158553-4181020 GCF_013339695.2 Rhipicephalus sanguineus
GGAGAGGACCACATAACATATGTAATGTAGTGTGGTAGAAGAGTAAAATAACAACCAGGCGTCACACAAACGCGGAATTCTGTAACCGGGCGTCACACAATGCGAACTGCGCAACGAGTGAGTTGTTGAGTGCTTCCAACCCATTACAAAGGCCTCTGCGTTAATTCTTCATCGTCATCAGCCACAGCACCAACAAAGTGCACATAATGCCTTACAAGTGTTTAGCGAGTACCACGGTTTTCCGCAGAATGACGAAAAATTGCATAGTGGCTGCTTCCCTACTTCACAAAAATTATGATGATTTATAGCGTGGGTTCCTGGCAAGTGCGCTTCTACAGGTTACCAAGGAAGCCCATAAGGCTCCCATGATCCATTTCCTCAGGCTCTCAATAAAGTTAATACCTTCTCTCTCTCGCTCTCCATTTCTCCGGCTTCAACGTATGTTATAAAGCGTGGTGGGACAGTTAAATAACGACCGGGCGTCACACAATATGAATTACGTAACTAGTGGGTCGTTTAAAGCTTCCAACCCATTACAAATGGCTCAGACATATTTCTTCATCGTCATCATCCACCGCAATAACAAAGTGCACATAATGCCTCACAGATGGTACCTCGCTTCTCCACTGAATAACGAATAATGTCGTAGTTCCCAACTTCCCAAAAATTATGATTTGTCGCGTAGTGGGTACGTTGCTAATGTACTTGTATTAGTAGCCACAAGAGAGTTTATAACGGGCTCTAGAAATGCCGCTCTTCCAGCTTTCGCTGTGACTGCGCTGCGCTTTCCGCGCAGGCCTGGCGTTTTTTTCTTTTTAACGTAACTTTAGCAGCGGAAAATATTTACGCCTTGACGTATAGTTCGTCTTCGAAGCCAGCAGAAGACTTACTGCCATAGCAGTTTATTAAAATTTTGTATTCTCTAAAGAAAAAGAACACCCGGCATATATAGTTGCATGAACATGAAGTACTCATTACAGATTGCGTGGAAAAGTTTGTTGGAGTGTGAGCATAACCAGAACTGGGCATACACAACGGGGCAAGTATCCGGGCATGGAAGTAGGGCCCAACGAGTTCTGCAGAAGCGTCTTTCCTAACGAACGGAATGTGACCGCTGATTTGGTGAGTTGCTTTCATATCGTCACAGATGGCACAGATGGTATTCCTAATGAGTTTTTATACCGGTACGCTGAGTGGGTAGCTAAATATTTGACATTAATATTTCAGTCATTGATTACCCGTTCTGACTTTCTTAAGGCTTGGAAACAAGCAAAAATTGTACGCATTCATAAGGACGGTATTTCGTCCAACGTGGGTAATTACAGGCCTATTTCGCTTTTGAGTACCTGCTCTAAGCTGTTGGAGCATATTGTTAGTAAGCACCTTTCAGATTATCTCGAAACACATAATTTATTATCTCCAGCTCAGCATGGATTCCGCAAAGGTCTGTCTACCATAACGCAACTTGTAGAACTAGTTCATAACATATCTGAAACAATCAATAGCCGTGGACAGATTGATCTCATCTTTCTGCTTTTGATAAAGTATTCCAACCAAAATTGCTGTTCATAATTCATGTCTTCTTTAGAAATCCCAACTCATTGGTTCGAATTTTATTTTCATTCTAGAGAACAATACGTCGAAATAGGTGGCTATAAGTCAAGTCCTCTGCCAGTAGTATCAGGGGTGCCACAGGGCAGTGTATTAGGGCCTCTGTTGTTTTTAATATTTATTAATGATATTACAGTGTGTACAAGTGTTCCACTTCGACTATTCGCGGATGATTGTGTATTATATAATAGAATAACATCAACAGACGATCAAATTAACTTACAGGCTGGCTTACAAAAAATCTCTGAGTGGTGCAGCCAATGGCAGATGACAGTGAACTCTGAGAAATCTGTGTCTATGAATATAACAAGGAAAAAACAGTTCATTCCTACACGTACAAAAATAATGACACTGAATTAAAGAAGGTAAAGCAACACAAGTACCTAGGAGTGATATTCACTGATGACCTTAGGTGGAACTCCCACATAGATATGGCATGGCCGCTCGATCTCATGAGAGGGTCTCAAGTGAAGCATGACAAAATACTGAGCAGAACCACATGAAAGTGCCCCTACAGATAGCTCACTGTGGCTCAAGGGAGCTTCGGGAGAAACCCCCGCTTCGCCGACAGCGAGCGCCATAACCGACGCAGCGGGTTGAAAGGGAACTACCGCTTTCACAGGTGGAGAGGAGCATTCGGCGGGCCGCACCAAAGGGGGGCGATCGAGCGGCCGTGGATATAGTATGCAAGAAAGCCAGTAGAGCTCTATGGGGTCTAAGCCGCAAGCTACGTAGTGGAACTCCTCAAATTAAAAGCTTAGCACATACAACCTTAATAAGACCCCATTATAGAATATGCAAAAATAGTATGGGACCCTCACACGACAATTGGATCGAGTCCAACGTCTAGCAGCTAGATTTATCTTTAACAAATATCGTCGCTGTTACTCCCCTACTGAACTGTGCCGAAATGCAAACCTTCCTGCTTTAGAATTAAGGACAGCAGTGGAAAGATTAAAATTCCTTTTCCTAATTGTCCATAACAAGCTTAATATTAACGGGCCAGACTTTTTCAGATTATCGCCGAATCCACGTTTCAGGCACAGGCATAATATGTATATTGAACCTCCATTGACGCGAATCGACTCCTTTAAGTATAGCTATTTTCCACGAGTAATTAATGAATGGAACGTGCTGCCCGATTCACTGGTTTCCTCTTTCTCCATTACTGCATTCTTAAACGAGCTCCATACTCTTGCCTATTCGGGTCATTCGGCGTTTCCAAACACTAATCATTAACGTTACGCTGTGGTCGCGACGAGTACATTTGTGTTCTTTTGTTCTCTTTTCTCCTTTTACTGTTCTTTGCATATAAACTGCATCTCTTCTCTCTCTCTCTCTCTCTCTTTTTTTCCTCCTTCCTCCTCTCTATTTCTCGTCTTTCTATTCCCCTTCCCCGACCCCCCAGTGTAGGGTAGCCAACCGGAAGTGTTTCTGGTTAACCTCCCTGCCTTCTCCTTTTTCTGTTTCCTTCCTGAAGCAAGCATGCTGCAGTGCCCTTGAAATCATGTTCACATTTATGTCGCGTATTTTTATTGAACTGTATCTGATAGATGATCTATTCCTGTAATGACTCTTCTAGGGTTAACAGTATCAACAAACAAACAAACAAAGTCATTCGATGCAAAATGGCGTACAAACGCTGTGCTCTGTAAACCGATTGAGGCTCTTTAACTCTCCCATCTTTCCACTCCCCTTCCCTTTCCTCCGGCGTAGGGTAGCCAACCGGACTGCTGTCTGGTTAACCTCCCTGCCTTCTCCCTTTTGTGTTCCTTCCTTCCTTAACTGCAGAGCGCCTGATGTCACAACAGAATCCGCTTTATGAAATTGTAAAATTCGTTCAGGTTCTACTGGGAGGTTACTTTAGCGAGCTGCTGGAGCTGTTTTCCCCAAGTTTTCATGCATACTTCTCTTTAATCGAAACTCATCGCCCGATATCGCTTAGCCGTGTACAGTAGCCTACACGAATGTAGCACAAATTTATAATGATACATTTTCTGAACCGATGTTTACTTGCACATTACAATTGATAATCATAAATTATCACAGCTTCCATTCGGATTTAATATATATCAATAGAACATCTAGTTTCATAGTTGCACTGCTCAAGGCCCGACAGACGTGCCTCCTGATCTTGTAATAGACAGTAACTTAGAATGCTATATAAATTTTTATCAGCTGTCACGCGGCAGAATGGATATCATACAAGAAATCCGTAAAAGCGCTCATATTGTACGCATTCAAATGTCATTCTTAAATCCAGGAGTGTGCTCAGTGTATACATCTTGAACTCTATTTTGTCGAAGCTGTATACTTATGCTCTAGTAAAGCCTTCTCTGTCAATTTGTTTTCGAAATATTTACATTTTCTCGTCGTATATTGCCTGCTCTCGAAATGTGCTTCTCTTTGACGTGCAATGCGCATTTCCTTGACATATCTCGCAAGGTGCGACTTAACACTCCTTTCTTTTTTTTATTTTCTCCCCTGCAGAATTCAGACCGTATGGCGCATTGCATGATCAAATGTCAATACCCATTATTTCGCCTGCACTGCGGTAGCTACGGTCAGTGCATACCGTACGTGTCGTATAAATACACTTATGCACATGCACTGGACTACATGCAATGTGCAGTTGACAAGGTAAGAAACTGGGAGTGTTGCAAAGAAACCGCGATATCTTTCACGCATTTTGTACACTTTCTTAGTCGTAATATATTACTGCACTCGGTTTACGTATATGTAGACGACCCCCTCTCCTTTTTTTTTTTATCCTCGTGTCCTTTCTTGCAGCGCAGTTCGCAAAATTATGCATCCGCACAACTCGCCCGGTTGCGAACGCTGTTACCTTCCGTAGCTCTGAGATTTTTCAGTCAATGAAATTTAAAAGTAATAAATACATCGACAATAACGCTTAAATTGCCATGGTGACGTAATGTCACCGCTGCATCAGGTGATCACGCATCACGGCACAACGGCATCACGCGATGAGCACCAGATGAACTCCTCGTGCAACTCTACCGGGTACTTAAAGAGACACTAAAGTCAAATATTTAGTTGACGTGGACTGTTGAACTCGCGTACCAGAAACCTGGTATCGATTGTTTCGTGCCAAGAAAATGCTTAGTTTGAAAAAAAGTCAAGTTCTAGTCCGCATACCGTTAGTGTAGTTCGAACGGCCCGCCTCCGAGAATGGATTTGTGACCAGAGACGCAGCCAGAAACTTTTTCTCTGTAAGGGCAGGGAGGTTGGTGGGGGATTCAACCACCTTTTATGTATGTACGTACAGCCGGCCAAATATTTAACTATCGTGTGCGAGCGCCGACTTTTTGTGCGTCAGCGCCGCACGACGGAGCAAAGTTGCAAACAGGGTGAGACTAAGCGCCCCTCTTACAAGGAAAAAAAAGCGTTTGCGTCGCCAGATAAGAAATGAACGATCCACATTTGTCAGCTTATCTCATGCGCGCGGGCGGTGTGGCGTATCTGCGTATTTCATTTTCTCGCTCGCTTGCTGATCTTCGATATATAAGATACGAGCAAGACGCGCTGCCTGTGAAGTGAGTTAATGCAGCGTGACGTTCTCACGAAGGAACAACCAAGCAGACGATGGGCCCAGCTGAGCGCGCTTCGTGGGCATGCGCTTACTCTCACCCTGTTTGCAACTTGGCTCCGTCGTACGGCGCTAAAGGGGTATTCAGACGGGGGAGGAATGCTCGGGGGAGACGGGGGGGTTGCGTATCACGTGACCGCGACGTCACGGATTAGCGAGTGGGTGTGACCCCCCCGCGCCTCCTCGGAGGAGACGGGGACGTTTTCCCCGAAAGGACAAACGATCCCCATGCGGTGGGGGATGTGGCGGAATTTCGGGCTCTTGTTTGGCCACATTGTTGCACTTGCTCCTGCAGAGAGCGGCAGTGGGTGTCCAGTCTGCAGCTGGATGGTCGTCTGCAGCTCGTCAAACGGGTGGTGCAAGCCACCAGAGTAGTCTAGTAACACTGGTCTCCCCCTCCGTTTGCCTCGTCCGTGTGAGTGGGGGGCATTTGTGGACACTTCTCCTCGCGAGCTGACGTCACTAGGCTCCGCCTTTACCCCCCGAGCATTTCTCCCCCGTCTGAATACCCCTTAACGCACAAAAAAGTCGGAGCTCGTGCACGATAGTTAAAGATCTGGCCGGCTGTACATGCATGCGTTTGCATGTGTGCGCATATATATTGTGCACATGCAAAATTGAAATATTCCGAGTAGTTTTGAACCCCCCCCCCACGACTACGCCAATTCTTGTGACGTAGCATTCGCTATGCCCGCTATTACTTTTGTATTTGATTTCCTTTATTTTATTCACTTTGTTTCAATGAATTCATGATGCCTGCACCATGAAGATTTTTATTAGCATTTTGTTCTTAAGCTTATAATAACTATTGTATATTCATAGATTTCTATACCATGCCAGTTTTTTTTTTCTTTCTTTTTTCATTTACTTTTTGCTTTCCTTTGTCAATATTGCGTTCTCCCAAGCTTTTCATATAATATTTATAAACACGTTCCTTTTTCTCATGCTGCGTCTGACACTTAACATACATGTTTTTCAGTTTTAGGAGGTCACCCCGTCAGTTTTCGCAACTATGGGACCTCCAAATGTAATACATATCACTAACGATGTTACATTGTATGCAAAGAACCTGAATAAAATTTAAGGGAATTGAATTTACTGTCCGACAGCCGGCACTGCGGCACAATGGTGCACAGTCCGGCGAAAACGCATCTTTTGAACCAGCTGCGTCGTTCTCAAGGTTAACGTGAAGAAGTTATCTTACAGCAGAGCTGTATACGGCACATTTCCTCGATTGGCCGCCGTCCATCCGTGGTTACAAAAAATCTCTAGCGCCGCCTAGAGTGCAGCGGTGTATGTTCGAGCGTTAAAGGGACATTAAAGTGAAATATTAAATCCGTTTATAGATAGATAGATAGATAACTTTATTCGGGTCCGGAAGAATCTTCACCCCGTTTTTATAGGGGCAAGACTGCGGGCCGCTCCCACGTTGGGACAGGGCGGCCAAGCCTCAGCGCCGCATCGTGGGCCTTCTGGACAGCCCGGAGTTGATCAAACCATTCGTGGCTCGTGAGGAAAGTAGAAAAGGCTTCCTCCGTCAAGCCGTGGTCTGTGTGGTGCTGCAAAGAGGGGCACGCCCAGAGCATGTGCTTAAAGTCGCTAACCGCCCCACAGTCGGGACACAGAGGGGAGACCTCTGTGTACCTACTGAAGACGGAGAGTGCGGGATACGACTTTGTCTGCAGAAGCCTGAGAGTCACGGCCTGGGGCCTCGTGAGATTTCGATGTGGCAAGGGGAAAGCCCTGCGGCTCATCTGGTAGTGGCTAGTGATCTCGTTAAAGGTGGAGAGAATGTCCCTAAAGCGGGGTGGGTCAGCCTCCGAAAAGGTCGGACCAAGCCCGTCGCCGGTCCCACTCGGCACACCGGCTTCCCAGTGCCCGGCGCGGCCGGCAAGACCTCGTGCCTGGGCATGGGGCCAACTCATTAACGTTGGCCAACCCCCCTACCTCGGCGCCCTCGTGCGCCGGGAACCATGTAATGACGTGATGAGTGAGCACCTTACCCTCAAGAGCCTTAGCAACCTCCTCACAAACAGCCCCAGTTGAGAAAGCTCGAAGGGCTGATCTCGAGTCCGTAAAAATCTCTTCCCTGTCCGACCTAAGGATTGCCAGTGCAATGGCCAGCTGCTCTGCTTTACAAGCCGAAGACGTGCTGATTGACGCGGCTGATAATACGCGTCCCTTTAGGTCCACAACATTAGCAACAAAGCGATTGGAGTCGCCTTCGTACTGGGCAGCGTTTACAAAACACGACTCTGCCTCATGCGCATGCGCGTACCGCTGAAGCGCGGAGGCACGAGCAGTCCTCCTGCCAGCGTTGAAAGTTGGATGCACGTTCCTTGGAATAGGGCAGACTGTAATAGCCTTCCGCACACTATCCGAAAGCTGAATGTTCATATCCCTTAGCGCCGTCGGACTGAGCCCGACCTTAGTCAGGATTCCCCTTCCCGCCGTCGTAGACGAGAGTCTGGAAATATGTGCGGTCTGCTGAGCTTCAATCACTTCTTCCAATGTGTTGTGTATGCCAAGTCTTGCTAGGTTCTCTGTGCATGTGTGCATTGGGAGTCCGAGGACTCTCTTAATACACTTCCTGATGAGCGTGTTATACAGATAAAAAAATATTTGAACACTATAGTGTCGTTAATTTGTCCATCAGAGGAAAATTATTACACGAGCAAATAAAGTCCAAAGTTTCATCCTTAAATTTCGCACAGAGACCTTAAAGGGACACTAAAGGCAAATATTAAGTCGACGTTGATTGTTGAAATAGCGGTCCAGAAACCTCGTAGCGCTGCTTTTGTGCCAAGGAAGTGCTTATTTTGAAATAAAATCACGTTTTTGGTTGTCCGCATCGCGTTAGCGCGCTTCAAATCTACCGCCTGAAAATACGACTCTCATACGTCACTGCTGCCGTGTCCAACGTTGCCCGCTTTTACTGCGCGGCCGCCGACACTAGTAGCAGCCGAGTGGAAGTAGCGGGACCCACAGTAGCAACAACGGCGCTGCGGCAAAGACTTGCTCGGATGGGCACATTCAAAGCCGTCACCGAGTTGCGGTTGGTCTCGTAATCCTCAGTACGAAAGTGCAGCGAGCACACACGCAGAGGTTTTGACTGTTTAGCACACTGGCGCAATGGCATGACACTAAGCCACTTCGAGCGTAAGGGTTCATTCCGCGGCACCCAGTGAAAAGACACACCGGTTTCCTTGCTGCAGCACTGGCGTTGTGCACCATTCGGGCATCCGGCAATATCACACGCATGCGGCATTTTGTCGAACTTTCTGTCAGAGCGACTTTCACGAGCGCGCAAAACACGCACGGTAGTACGCGATCCCGAAACTACCCAAGGTGGACGATTGGGCGAGTTGGTGATTCATGATCGACGTATGTAACTGCGCGGTAGTAAACACGGACGACAAGAAGATACAAGGACAAGGGCAGACTATCAACTGAAGGTTGACTATCAACTGAAGACTATCAACTGAAGACGGGCGAGGCACAGCTCGGCGAAAACGGGACATTTGAACCACGCGCGCCGTTCCCCATGGCAACGCCACGGAGGTTTTGTTTTCCATTAATCAAGCGGAAACGAACAAACAGCATTTTATTACGTCTTTTGATGCTCGGAATGTTATTTTTTTACTGCTGCTAGTTTGATTACTAGCGATTTATTTTAGGCAGACTCTCATACGCCATCGGGATCACTTCAAAAATGTCCCACTCGTGGCGCTCATCATGTGATACATTTAGCTTAATTTCTCGGTAAGTAGGGCACTGCTGTTGATAATATTGCCGTTTTAGAAGTTGTCATACATTGAAATTTCAATCTGACATAAATTGTTATTTGCCTTTAGTGTCCCTTTAACGAATGGACGGCAGTGTGACGTCACGAATTTTACAGTCCTTTTTGTTTACTTCGGCCACATTTCTTCAATGAAATTTTCAGAAAATTGCTATGTCAAGAGTTAGGGTCTCTCAGAATGCAAAGTAAGCAATCTTTTGCCTAAAAACGACTTCGTAGGCCCTGGCCGTCTCCGTCAAAATCTATGACACACGGCGAGCTGGTGCGGAAACCTCAAGTCAGCGTCACCTCCTGTTATTCCTTCTTGCGTGTTCTCCTGCATGCCAAGCGTCTTCTCGCGGTTAGAGTGGTCCTTTCGCTATTGTTTAAGGAGGAAGGAAACAGGAAAGGTGAAGGCAGGGAGGTTAACCAGAAAAACTTCCGGCTGGCTACCCTGCACTGAGGTATTAGGAAGGGGGAGTAGAAAGATGAAAAATAGAGAGGAGGGAAGGGAATGAGAGAAAAAAAGAGAGAGAAAAGAGATGCAGTGAATTCACTGCAGCGTGCGGGATCGCACCACAAGTCAGAGGCGTTCCCATGAGCCCGTCGTCCACAAAAAGCACCAGAGTGCCTTCACTGCCCTGTGGGCCGTCGAGAGATGTGAACGGCGCTGCAGTAGCACCTGCACGGAAAGTGGCCGATCATCCAGTCGCCGCGGTGCGTTGGAAAGTACTTCTCTCTCCGTGGCAAAACGAGGGCAGTGGCACAGCAAGTGTTCGATGTTTTCTTCGGTGCCGCAAAACATCGCATGCCGCACTGTTCGCATGCCACACTGTTCGCTATTGTGAAATTGTAATTTACCAATTTGAGAAAAATCTAGTCCACGTCGACTAAAGCTCGCTATGAGTTACATATCACGGTGGAGTTGGCGGCATTGCACACGAAAAACCCGGCGTCGGCGTGTGTACAGAAATGCAGCGCTCGAATGTGCACCGGTCACATGCATATTTGTATGCACCGTTTTCCAATAACTGATGCTGTCTCGATCGTGGGCTTGTCGGCGATCCACCATTTCTGATATGGCTATCTGATCTCTTATCTGATCTCTTATCGAGGTGACTTGTCACTTCAGGCTGCCCCATTTCATTGTTGCCTGGATACGAACGCATGAGCTCACGTTCCGGCGACGGAACGTGAAACATTACGCACGATGCCAACTATACGTAGGCATCCTGACACCACGCCTAAAACCAATCAGAGCCGTTTCGCTTCCTCCTTTGAAAGAAAGAAAGAGACAAAGAAAGAAAGAAAGAAAGAAAGAAAGAAAGAAAGAAAGAAAGAAAGAAAGAAAGAAAGAAAGAAAGAAAGAAAGAAAAGCAGTACGCCAGGCACGCAAACACCACCACGCTTCGCTTGGCCCCATTTCCCCCATAGGGGAAGGTCTCCTGAATCTTTTTACGTTTTAGTTATGTTGTAACGTGGTTGTGACAACGAAGAAGGTTGCAGCAAGGCTAAGAAACACAAAACTCTTTTTTCGGACGAACTTATACCCAGGAAATGAAAAGCTAAACTACAAGGAACACACGCCGTACACTGAAGCGGCGAACAAAGCGTCGGCCGTCGGTAGTATGATCATCGGTGGAACGCGTCGTCTTTTATACAACAGTCATCGAACCTTCCAGCGTTATCGCTGGTGCTCGCATAAGTCCTCAAGTAAACTTAACTATTCGTGTCCTGCGTGTAATCTTAACAGAATGATCTTAAACAATCGCGAAATTTTTGTGGGTGAAACCTAAATACATTAAAAGGAACCAATAAACGCGCCTGGCGATATTACGTCGCACAGAGAGCGAGGACCATGTGCACGTGCACGTACTCTTTTTCTCGTTTTGTCTGGGTATCTCATAACGACGTTATGTCGTTACGTAAGTTTTACTGTTTTTGTTTCCATCGACGTTTTCTTTATCAACCTTAACATATATCTGATATCCTGAAACGTTATCAAATAAACAGAATCTGCGATCTAAATTTGGTGTCTAATAAAACTTTCATCCATACAGGTTTGCATCCGAGGCGTGTGTGGGCTTACTGGTGCAAACGTATCACAAAAACCCCACAGGCCAACAGAAGCATCTACGCCAACTCCAAGAATGACGACTACAAAAGTTAGTCCTACTGAATGCCGTTGCGACTGCAACCCTACAGAGCCCACTACGCGTAGTACACTGTACGGGCCGCGTGTATCCAGGCCAACTTATAGAAGTAGATGGAGCCTAGGAAAGTAAAAACAAAAGCAAAAACGTGATAATAGTAATGAACCTTTTCCTGCCAAAACGAATGAAGACGGTAGTTGACGGGGGCATATATAGTACCGAAGGAATTCCACCATTTTGGTCCTGAATAAATGCTTTATTAAGGCGAAAGTTATATATCTTATGAGTCGGAAATTCCGGTATTGTCGGCATCAACATGAGTAACGCCAAGAACGTCACAAAGAACAAAATGTCACATGGCGTCCTCAATGACGTTACAAATCGCGTAAATGTGTGACATCATCATGACGTCATGTATACAGTGAAGTCATCAGATGACATCGACACATGGCCTAAAGGTGGGCCGGTACCTGAGCTAGTGCAACACAAGGCGAGGTGCGCAAAGCTTCAGGAGGGGCTGTTGGGGAAGGGGGGAAGGGGGGAAGGGGGGAGGGAATGGGAGATAAGCCTGAAGGAAATAAACAGTTCTGTCAACTGAGAAAGTCAAAGTAACTTAAAAAGGGTCCTGAAGACCTGAACCATCCCTCAGGCTTGGTCGAAAAACACACTTTACGGAGAGCAAACACTGCTATGAACAGCTCAGCCAAATTTTACATATTAAGAAAAGTAAGTGGATATTAGTACGTAAAGTACATTTTAATAAGAAAATGTTGCAGTAGTGCGCGGCAAGGAGATTTGAGAAGCGGAGCACGAAGCTACCACTTTCTCAAGCGCCCTCCCTTCACACAGAGGCCCGTCCTCAATCTCTTCGAAGCTGCCGGCGTCGGCTCTACATCGTCATTGGAGCAGGTTCCTGTAATTGGACGACAGTTGCCCTAAGGCAAGGGTGGTGTTTGGATCAGATCAGCTTCCTGCCACGGGGCGCCGCCATTTGCCGGCGCCGCGCTCTATACTCACAAAATCCCATAGCAGAAACAAAAGCGCCCACCGGAATCACAACGGGAGGGCACGAACGCGTTTCGTGACGCCTGCTAAAGTTCATGACACGTGGTGACGTAGATTCTTGCCCATTTGTCATGCCGCACTCTGTGTAGTTTCCAGCGCGCTCGCGGGAACGAAAGGAGAAAGAAAGCGCTTAAAACGCGCGACGAATCACTGTAACTCTTCTCGTTTTAAATGAATTCGAGAAATTTTTGCAGCAATTGATTCGGGGGGCAATAAACCCCAATAATGGAGTCATTCGATGATTACTTGAAATAGTGGCTCAGGACCTTTTGATTGGGTTTATTGTGAGAGCATAGGCTTTCGCCTGTACTCTCCTTAGCTTTGTCAAAAGGGACGGCCTGTTTTAAATGCTAAGCATTTCTTAGCTAACCACAGGCGCTTCGAGCGTTTCTACGTATCCTTCTATCTATGTAGCTGCCTACGTCTCGGTGTTCTGTTGATCGCCTCCTTAACTTGGTGTAGACCAAATTTGGTATGGGAGGGCAAGAGGGTTTGACGAATATGATTATCTGATCATGACATGAAAAATTGGCCGCGTATCTGCGTGCTTCGCTGCAAATGTCGTCTAAAGACGATAGAAGAGGCGCTGCGTGAGATATGGACGCCATCTGGCAATACGTCGGGAAACATGAGTGCTGTGTTGCGGTCTGGTAGTCCCGGCGCAGCGGCAGGCGAAGACCGGCGGTGACCAACGCGACCGGTGGGGACGCCGGCCAGCCCGAACACGCTGTTTGGCGCGATGCGCCGAAGGAGAAGAAAGGTCCGCACTCAACGAGTACTCTCCACAAACTCCCTTATTTACACGTCGCCTGGGTAAAGCAGGAATGCCAGAGCGGCGCCCCCTGTCATTCGTACAATGCAATACTGAACCGAAACCGAAACACAACATGAGCTTGTGCAAGGGGCACGGAGGAAGACAAGTTTCAGCGCAGTCGCATTTTCAGCGCACCTTAAGAAATTAGGGTTGTAACATTGTAGGCCGAGTAGGGCCAGAAGGACCGTCACGTCGAAAACCTGCCTCCTCAGTCGTATTCGCCAGGAACGTTGGTGTGGCTTCGCGTTCCCTCCTCTGCTCCTGGCCTTTCCACAAAGCTACTGCCTAAGTACGAAGGCCCCTACCGCGTCCTACGTCAAGCATCCCCAGTTAACTATATTATTGAGCCTGTTCAATCATCTACGGACCGCCGTCGTCGCGGCCGCGAGTCTGTTCACGTCGATCGACTGAAGTCGCATTATGAGCCACCAGTTGTACCTGTTCCTTAGGTCGCCAGGATGGCTCCTTTTCCGCGGAGGGGGGGGGGTGATATGTAACATGGTAGGGCGCAGACAAGAACGCCTGCGAAAGAAGAAGACGAAGACGGTTGTTGTTGGCGCTCGCGCTTGTTCGGCTTGGACCGCTGATCGCTTCAGCTGTGGCAATCTTTTAATAAACGCGTTACTGTCTCAACGTTAAACGCATACCATGAAGGTCTTTAAAATTGCGTATCTATGTATTTTCTATTAAAGGAACACACCACCTAATACTTACATAATGATGTTACGCCTCAGATATGCGTAATATTTACTTTTTGATCGACAACGTTCAAAAGTATGAAAAGCCGTACCAGTTCAAGATGGATGGGCGGTAAGCAAGTGGTTCAACTTTGGCCGGTTGGCTGAATCGGGTGACGTGCCGACAAACAGAAAGACAGACCAAAATTTCTGCGTTTAGGTTCCCCAAGAAAGACTATCGTCTTTAATAACACGAAAATCCTGTCGCGTAATTCGTCAAACCATTTTCTCCAGACTCGTGTTGAACATACCTGTACACCACGGGCCGCGGTATGCGGGCATGCGCCACAGGTGATTCACAGTTTTAGGGGCGAAGCTCCTTAAGGCGGCACCCGTTCGTCCCTCGTAGTCGTCGTGGTCGTAGTAGTGAGTAACAAGTCTTACGCTTTGACCTCCAAGGTGGTGCCGGTGGGAGATTTCTCCTGTGCGTTGTTGAACAATAAAAAATTCGCAGCGTGCGCGTTAACTAAAAGCCGAATTCTTCTGTCTCTCATTCCCCATTAGCAGCCATTGGCATGTTCCAGTAGGAAACGTTAGTAGAAGTAGAAGTGTAAGTGTTAGCTAAAAGCCGACTTCTTCTGTCTCTCATTGCCATTAGCAGCCATTGTTTACCTCCAAGGTAGTGCCTGGTGAGATTTCTCCTGTGCGTGATTAAACAATAAAAATTTTGTTCAAAACGCCGTTGATTGATGAAATAAACCAACGAAAGACGCCAGATGTTTTGTAAAAGCAGAACGAAAGAACGCCAGATGTTTTTCTTAAAGTGTAGTAGTTATATGTAGCCACCTCGCCCGATCGTCAACGGGCGAGGTGGACCGGCAACGGCGCGAGGACCCTGCCGTACGAGAGTTAAATCACACTAAAAGACATACTTTGCGGGCGATACACTCTAGTGAGCTTTCAACTTTTCGTCTTAATGTACATGATAAAGAAATTATTTCTACGAAAAACGCAAGGCACACCTTGAGCAATATGTTTGGTTTTGGGACGCTAAATGGAACCATGAGGCGATGCGAAGCCGGAGCACTTGCACGATCGCGTTCCGTTGGCTTTCGTTGGGCATGCTACCGACCTCGCGTCGTGGAACGCGCGTCCTGTCTTCCCTCTAGCCTTGCCTTTAATTCGCACAGGGCGAGCGGGGAATGCGGTCGCTCTTTCGCTCGGGAGCGGACTTCTTCCTTGCATTTCACCGATCACAAGTGACAATGAAGGGACCACGTAAACCAACAGTACAATAAAAGTTTGATGTTTAATATATACACCATGTTTCACACTCTTTATATTATGTACTGGGCGCATTTCACGGAAGAGTTTCACGGTTTACAGATGATTCCCTCCGTAGCTTCGCCCCACTCATCATCATTCACCCCGTGGATATGCTGTGATTTTTTTATCTACCCAGCAACGGCGAGAACAGACATTGGTAATTTAAATGCGAAAGCGTTATGAAAAACTCACATCGGTAGCGTTGACCCGACGAATGCAAAGAATAAAAGTGAGGATCCCAACAGGAATCGAACCCAAACATTCAACGTGGCAGTCAGGCGTTCTACCACAGAGCCACGCTAGGCTTAGAAACTGCTTTAGAAAAATACCCTGTGCAGGTGTAATGTCGGTACAGCGGCAACTGTGGTTGCAGTGGGGGGTATTGAATTTTATAACGAAGCAATAAACATTACATATGTACTTCTATGATACTGGCGTCATGTCGCGTTATCGTCAACTGTGGTTCCAGTGTTGGAAGCGCTTTTATGGCAGTCTAATAAACATTACAATTGTATTCCTATTGTTCAGCAAGCTGTATTCAAGCGTTGCACAACCCCGGAGGAATAGGCAAACGAAAGTTACGTACGATATTCACATCATCGCACCGTTAAGTGCATTTCATTTCGATACTACTGACGTGTGTGCTCTAACGTGAGTGCTGACGTTACGTCAGACCATGAGTTACCCTTTAAACGCCAGTGTTGTCGACGTTCCTGGTAAGCCCACGATGTTCACACAACTACTACACTTTCAAAACACGTCGATCCACCTCGTAACGCTTGGCTCAAAGCCGAAAAATGCAACATAGACAATTACTCGCCGACTGCTTTACACGAAACCGATTCCCGCAAGGCGTGGGATCTGCCAAATTTTTAGCGCGATAGCGTAAAATAGCTCGTTTCGCAAACATTCCGGCGTCGCGTCGGTGTCGGTGAGGGCGTCGCTGGTTGTGAGCGAAAAATCATCGTCTTGAACGTGACCGAAAAATCGAGAAAGATGCAAATAAAATAAAATAAATATTTTCGGGTCCGATTGAGAATCGAACTCCAGCCGTCTGCGCAGCAAGCAGGTGTTCCACCACAGAGCCACGCTATTTCTTGAAACTGCTTCGAAAAAAAAAAACGTTATATGAATATCTTGTAGTGGATGGGGTCTCCTTAACGCATGTAATATTGCGTGGCAGAATCGTAAAATCGCGCCAGGCGTTAAAACATGTGAATGGCGCAACGAGTGGGTGTTTTAAAGGTCCACCCATTACAAAGCGCTGAGACATGTTATCATCAGCAGCAGAAGCAGCAAAAGCATTAACAATGAGAACAGCTGCGTACGCGTCCGTTGCCTTACGGACACGTAGTGGGCCCTTCGCTGATTCGCAAACGCAAGAATTATGGCGTAGTGGGCACTTAACAAGTGTACTTGCAGTAGGCATTCTAGGTATAGTGAACTAGAGTTATAGTTCACTATAATTCTAGGATACCTTGAAACGGACAATGTTACGCGCACAGTCGTTCGTTTCCTTACGGCAAGCTTGAGGCATGCACCGAGAGCCGAAGTGAGCCTAGCATGTGAGAAGGCGATGCGCACGAGGCCCGATTACACTACCGCGTTCTGCTCTTGAAGGTGAAGCTCAAGCGTCCTCCAAAGATTTTTGTTTCTTTCTTCTATCTCTTTTGTTAGCTGCAGCTATTAAATAAGAATGTTTCTGACACTGAACGGGCCGCCTGCTTCTCACTTTCTTTAAATTATTACTAATGGATATTCGTTATTGAATCTTGAAAAAGAATGCTGAACGGGTTCGATATTCTTGCCAAGCGCGAACTCTGTGAGTATTCTTCTGTTACTTGATTATTGTAGAAAATTTCATTGACCTACTGATGTTCTATGTTCAGTCAACTTCCATCACCTTCGCCGATAAAGTTATCCTGCGGGAAAAAAATTAAGGTAGTTTTGCACTAGGGGTGCCAAGCATGAAGGAAGTGCGGATCTGGGCAGCCTTCTTTGTTGCTCTTCGGTTTCTCTTTCTTTCCTCCTGTCTTTGTTTCTTTTTCTCTTTTTCCGTTTTTTCTGTCTTTTTTTCTCTCTCTTTGTTTCTATTTATTTCTTCCTCTCTCTTTACCTATTTCTTTCTCTTTCTTGCTCTTTCTATTTTTCTTCTTATTTTTTTTGCCTTTCTTTCTCTCTCTTTCTATTTCTCGCTTGCTTCCTCTTTTTTTTTTCGATTTTTATACGTGGTTTTGCCTGCGTTACGCCAAGCGATGACAGCATACGACCGCCCGGACCCCTAAAGTGCTCCGCACTTATCACCATCAAGGTTTCTCGAAAAACAAGAGGAAGAAGACTTCTCCTTGGCGCGAGCGCGCGCTCAATATGCTACAGGCTGCTACGCTATTCGCGGTTTTGCCTGCGCAGTTACGCCAAGCTACCACAGCATACGGCAGCATAGAAAGGCCGGGCCCTTAAAGTGTTCCGCACTTAAAACGTGTCTGCAAAGAGTCATGCTTGGCCCCAGTACTTAGCGATCTCCTTCTGGCCAACCTAGACAGGTGCCTGCTCATTGAGCTGCGGGACTCTAGCGTCCGCATAGTCTTCAGGTACGTCGACGACTTCTTGATTATCTTCAAGCAAAGCGAAACTGACTCTGCGAAGCCGGTATCTACCATTCTAGAGATTTTCACCAGAGTTTTCTCGGGTTTCACCCTAACGACCGAGTTGATAACCACCGGCAACTCCTATTTCTGGACATTCACGTATCATTCCTTGACGAGCACGTCTGTTGGAACTATTCATTCCGTACAGTGAAGGGACTCCTCCTTTTCACGTCAGGCCACTCAAAACTCGTCAAGCGTGCTGTTGCCTTCGCAGCTCTGAAGAATATCCTCAAAAGGCTTCAGCATTTCAGCTTCAGGGAACAAGTAACCGGACTACGTAACGCTGGTTACCCTGAAGAATTACTGCATGACCTGGCATACAAGCTTCTCTCACAGCTTCACGGAGAGACCAACAAAAATGAACGCTCAGAAAGCAATTCCAGAAAGAGCGTCATGCCGCACATTCATGGTATCTCGCACGATATTAAGAAAATTGCCCATAAATCTCGAGCAGTGGTACTTTTCAGCGCCCCCAATTAGCAGGGAAGACTCTGTAGGCGCGTCAACCTAGAAGGGCCCAAGAAACCGTCGTGCACGACAAATATACAACACCGTTTGTAGAATGCACGGCCAATGTAATTTACGACGTACCGCTTTCTTGCAAGAAGACATACGTTGGACAAACGAGTTGTTGTCTTAATCAGCGACTAGGCGAACATCGCAACAATCATCGCCTAAAACAAGGCAGCAACATGGCACTCCACTGCAGCACGTGCGGGTGCACACCAGAGTTCGTAAACTGCAAGATCGTAGGAAGATACACCAGCATGTATGCAGAGTCGTCTGATAGCCGAGGTTTTTGCTATCAAACTAAGGGGCGACACCCACATCAGAGAACCATCCGTAAAGCTAAGCAAAAAAAAAAAAAAAGAGTTTCATTATCCTCTTCGCTTCCTGCACCCACGTTTGTGGACATGATTTCTTAAGCAAATTACGCAAGAGCAAACTAGTCAGCATCATTGAAAACTAGTGCCTTCGTCGTCCAATGTGTCCTTTACACATGCTGCAAGAGTGAGTAGCATAAGTCAACTTTAGCCGCTTGTTTTGCAAACAGAAGTAAACGGCAGCGAGCAGCTCGCGCAGCATGAGGCTGTTGGGGCCTAGCTACTTTTCCCATTCCTATTTTTTATTCATACAAAGTGGTATGAACAAAAGTTATGCTATTGGTCTCTGGGAATCATTTAACAAATATTTAGACCACTGGAAGCTGGAATTCACTTTCACCGGGGGGTGTTTCTGCCATTTTTGCAGCTAATGTCCCTGTTTGTTGACACCAGTGTTGCCAACCAGTTTTTGGGAAACGCCCTACGTCGCGGTCAAAATTACCCTACTTTACCTTACACAACTATATTAATTACCCTATATTTTACCCTGCGCCTAAAAATAACGCAGACTAAGAATAATAAAGACTGCTTCAGTGTACGACATGCAGACGTGTGGTGCGCTGAACTCGGTAGCGACTTAGCGGCCTGGAAAATAGTTTCGTAGAGAGACTGAAGGACATGAACGACTGCAGATGGGAAGAGAAAGCGTTCCGGTATTCGTATGGGAAGAGCGTTGACTCGCAGTTTAAGAAAATAACGAGGAGACTCATCAGTAAGTATACGGCTGGCAGTGTAAGCGACATGGTAAACAAAAAGTGTTAAGTGAAACGTTATTAGAGGCGGAAAAGATGTATTGGATAGCAGCGATGGAAAGAAAAGCGGCTCTGAGTAACTACCGAAAGGGTAAAGACGAAATAAGCAAGGATACGTTAAAGAATACCAGATAGTTGAAATTTCCGCAGCCCCCCACTACGGCGGGAATTGTAACCATATCGTGGTGTTTGCACTTAAAGCCCCACACATCATTATTATTGTTATCCACTTGGCGTCACGTGGTTTTCTTTGCTTTTCTCACGCCGGCATTTTTAAGGCTGTCGACATGAAAAATTGCGCGGTGGATGGGGTATGTGCTAAGATATGCCGAAGACTATAAAAGAAGCCGAATGTTCCAGCATACCTTGTTTGTCCCACGTGGCATGTTGTCAAGTGCATCTTCATACTTGACCATAGATAGTGTGCTAAATGATACACCGGAATATTTTTTGTACAAACACTTCACTTTGCATGTTGTTTCATTGATCTGGTGAAGCAAAAGAATGAAAACACGTCGCGCGTCCAGTTCTATATTACTCACTAAAAACAACGTAGCATTGGCAATAACACCTAATGAAAAAATCAAAGACAGAAGCGATAAACGAACTAAGCGTTCTGCTTTTTAAGTGTACGAAAGCGACATATTTTTACGCTCTTTGCGAGTCTTTAGAGTGAACGCAACGCAATGTTGAACGCTGTTCCTGGCGCTATGCTGTAAACATGAATTAGAGGTCAGCTTGAAAGTAACTGATTTGATTCACACTTGTGAATACATTATAAGTGACGCGGTAAAGCACTATAGCTATTCAACTGCAGAAAAGGACGCGAGACAAAAGTGGCCATACGTGTGTGGGATGCCGTGTCGATGGAAGGACGCATCCCAACATAAAACGTAAACACTGTCTATTAGCGAAGTAGCAGCAGCGGGGTGAGCATACCGACGCTGCGCTCAGTCGGGTAGCGAAGGAATGATAACTTCCGAGCTTGGCAGCTTGGTTTTAAAGCCACCGTCGATGACGTAAGCGTCCGGTGACGCTGCGGTGGCGCTGTCCCTTGTCGGAGACGTGGTGTAGCATGCAGCCGTGTCACGCAGGGCTAGCGAGTGACGAGGCGGAGGCTGCACCAGTTTGTGCGCAGTGTGTCGCCACATACCCCCCCCCCCCCCCCGAGGAGTGCAGAGCCCTCAGGGTCTGTAGAAATCTGGGAGGCTTGAGCCGGTCAATCGAGACGCGGACGTCGTTCCCGTTCAGGCGCAGAGTGACGTTCTTGTCGTCGCGATGGACGACCAGGTAGGGTCCGCTGTAGGGTGCCTGGAAAGGCCTGCGGACTGTGTCGTCGCGGAGGAAAGCGTGCGTGCACGATGCTAGCTCCTTTAACACGAAAGGTGTGGGTTTGCAGTGGTGGGATGCAGGTGACGGGCGTAAGGCGGCGATGGTGCGTCGGAGCCGGGCGACGAAGTCGGTGGGATCTGACGTCGTAGTGCTGGATGGCAGTACAGCGAGAAATTCACCTGGGAGACAAAGTGGTTCCCCGTAGACAAGCTCTGCTGGTGTAGCGTGGATGTCCGGCTTGAAGGTGGCGCGAAGACCGAGGATGACGGCTGGGATGGCCTCGAGCCAAGTTGAGTCCGGGTAGCGCATAATGGCTGCTTTGAACTGTCGGTGGAAGCGTTCGATCATTCCGTTGGCGCAAGGGTGGTAACTGGTGGTCCTCAAGCGTTCAAAACCGATGGTCAGCCCGAGCAGCCTGAAAAGGTGCGATTCGAACTGTCGTCCTTGGTCGGCGGTTACGCGGCGGGGAGCGCCGAAACGAGCAATCCAGCCGGTGAACAAGGCCGAGGCGACGTCTTCCGCGGTGATTGCCTCGAGAGGCCATGCCTCGGACCATCGAGTGCACCGGTCGATGGTGGTGAGGCAGTAGCGATAGGGTCCAGCCGGGGGAAAGGGTCCTATGATGTCGAGGTGGACGTGCTCAAACCGACCAGAGGGCTGACGAAATGTTCCGAGTGGTAACGTACGTGACGTGCCTGGTGACTTTAGCGCGTTGGCATTGAAAGCAGGAGCGCGACCAGGGACCAGGTGCGACAATCCCGCTGCATGGAGGGCCAGACATAGCGTCAGCCATGGGGCGTGTCGAGGCGCGTATACAGGGATGGCTGAGGTTGTGGAGCTGGTTGAAAAGACCACGGCAATGGGACAGGGGCACTAGGGCCTGCTTCGTCCTGTCGACATGTCGCAACAGATTGTGGTTGTCGACCCTGGAATGGGGACTTAATTGTTGCAGCTGTAGTGAGGACCTGCCCTTGAGAAGTTCCTGCAGTTCGGCGTCCGTAGTCTGAGCCTCGGCGAGGACGTCCACTGTTATCTGCACCGAGCTGATGGCTGCTACACGTGAAAGCGCGTCGGCGACCACGTTGGCTTTCCCGCTGACACGTTGGATGTCGGTGGTGAACTGTGCAATGGACGAGAGTTGGTTCTGCTGTACAGGCGGGCGTTTGTCGCGACGGTGAGAGAAGGCGTACGTAAGAGGCTTGTGGTCGGTATAGATGGTGCAGTTCTGTGCTTCGAGAATATGACGAAAGTGTTGCACTGCTTCGTATATCGCCAAAAGTTCTGTGAAGTAGTCTGTCAAAATTTGTCGGGCCGGTGGTCGTGGTTTCGTCGGTGGAACTGGTGGTTGAAGGAGTCGTTTTCCGAGCTGCGAGTTTCTTGGAGAAGAACGCCAAGGGATGCCAGGTGTTGTCGACGCGTTGCATAAAGGCGGCGCCGATGGCGAAGCTAGATGCATCCGTGAAGAGTCCCAAGGGAGCGTATGGCACGGGACGGGTGAGAAGCGTGGCGGTGCAGAGGGCGGCTTTGTATTCTGCGAAAGTTTCGCTAACGTCGGTGCCCACGTGATGGGTGGTTTCCTCGTAGCCCAGCCAAAGCATCATGGAGGGGAGCCTGGTAGTCAGCTGTGTGTGGCAAGAAACGCCTGTAAAAGTTCAGCATGCCGAGGAAACGGCGAAGGTCTTTAGCGGTGGTTGGTTGAGGGTAATTTTGCAGGTCGGCGATGCGTTGGGGCAAGGACCGCGTTCCCTCAGATGAAACTTCGTGGCTGAGGAAGCAGACGACTGAAGCGCCTAGCGTACTTTTTTTGGGTTTGACGA